>NC_069077.1:12611450-12914480 GCF_025698485.1 Gossypium arboreum
TGCAGGAAGGCAAAGTGATAGCTTATGCCTCGAGACAGTTAAAGCCACATGAAAAGAACTATCCGACATATGACCTGGAATTGGCAGCTATTGTGTTCGCATTAAAAATTTGGCGTCATTACCTGTTCAATGAGAAATGTCATGTTTATTCTGATCATAAAAGCCTGAAATACTTGATGACTTAGAAAGATCTGAATTTGAGACAATTTCGATGGTTAGAACTGTTAAAAGACTACAAGCTTGTGATTGACTATCACCCAAGAAAGGCTAACGTTGTTGCTGATGCTTTAAGCAGAAAATCATTGTTTTCTTTGCGTGCAATGAATGCGCATATGACCATGTCTGAGGATGGTTCGATAGTAGCTGAATTGAAAGCAAGACCGTTATTTTTTTGACAAATATGTGATGCTTAGAAGGTTGATAATGAATTGATTGCAAAACGAGTTCAGTGTGAGATGGATACTGATTTAGAGTTCAAAGTTGATGCTGATGATTGTTTGAGATTCAGAGACCGGATATGTGTTTCGAGGAATTCAGAGTTAATTCAGATGATTTTGAATGAAGCACATAGTAGTCGGTTATTTGTTCACCTAGGTAGTACAAAGATGAATAATGATTTGAAACAGCTTTACTGGTGGCATGGTATGAAGCGAGACATCTCTGACTTTGTTACGAGATGTTTAGTCTGTCAACAGGTAAAAGCCGAGCATCAGGTACCTTCAGGGTTACTTCAGCCGATTATGATACCAGAATGGAAGTGGGACAGAGTTACGATGGATTTTGTATCTGGTCTATCGTTGACACCGAGCAAAAAGGATGCAATCTGGGTTGTTGTTGATAGATTGACTAAATCAGCTCATTTTGTTCCGATATGTACAGATTACTCACTTGATAAGCTGGCTGAATTGTACGTTTCTCAGATTGTAAGATTACATGGTGTGCCTATATCCATTGTTTCGGATAGAGATCCGAGGTTTACATCACGGTTTTGGAAGAAACTGCAAGATGCACTAGGTACGAAATTACATTTCAGTACTGCTTTCCATCCGCAAACAGATGGCCAGTCTGAACGAATCATTCAGATACTTGGGGATATGTTGAGGTGTTGCATTCTCGAGTTCGAAGGTACGTGGGAATGATACCTGCCTCTGATTGAATTTGTATATAATAACAGTTATCAGTCAAGTATCAAAATGGCACCTTATGAAGCTTTATATGGTCATAATGCCATACGTCGTTGTACTAGACTGAGCTCAGTGAAAATAAGATACACGGGGTTGACTTGATCAGAGAAACTGAACAGAAAGTGAAAGTGATTCGTGAAAGTTTGAAAGCAGCATCGGATCGTTAGAAATCTTATGCGGACTTGAAACGTAAAGATATAGAGTTTCAGATTGGAGACAAAGTTTTCTTGAAAGTCTCACCGTGGAAGAAAATACTCAGATTCGGTCATAAAGGCAAATTGAGTCCGAGATTCATTGGGCCATATAAAATTATAGAGCGTATTGGGCCAGTTGCTTACAGATTGTTGTTGCCACCTGAGTTGGAAAAGATACACAATGTATTTCACGTTTCGATGCTTCGGAGGTATCGGTCTGATCCTTCACATGTGATTAGCCCGTTTGAGATTGAAATTCAGCCTGATATAACCTACGAAGAAGAACCGATTCGCACTTTGACTCGTGAGACAAAAGAGTTAAGGAATAAAAAGATTTCATTAGTTAAAGTATTGTGGCATAAACATGGAGTTGAGGAAGCAACATGGGAGCCAGAAGATACAATGAGAGAACGTTATCCGTACCTATTAACCTGTAAGATTTTCGAGGACGAAAATCCCTAAGGGGGGAGAGTTGTAACAGCCCAATTTAGACCCTAATCGGAACGGTGGTTTCGGGACCACGAATCTGAGTCAGAAAAATATTTTTAAATTATTTTTCTTGTTTATTTTGCGTGAATTTATATCTGTGAAATTTTTGTGATTTAATTTTATCGTTTGGGTATCCGATTAAATGAAAGGACTTAATCGCATAAATTGAAAATTAGCAAGTTTTAATTCTAAGGACTGTTTTGGAAATGGCTTCTTAAATGGAAGCACTCATGATGCAAAAAGTCCAATTTTTTTTCTATATATATATATTAGTGAACGGCATTAGCTAAGTTGAATATATTTTCATTTTTAATATGTACAATATATATATATATATATATGTTATAATAATAAAATGTATATAATTATATGTATATAATATAAGTTATGAGTTAGACACCATGTGCATGTGACATGGACGAATATGTCCTTGGCTTATAAGCTTTAGTTGTTAATTTTTAAAAGGGTAATTTAGGAAGCCAACCTTTAATTTATAAATATATGTTATAAAATAAAATAAGCCTAAGTGCTCTTATAATATCACCATAGCCGATTATAAACAAAAGAAGAAAAAAAACAGAGAAGAAACTAGGTTCGGCCATCTCCCAAGTTCAATTTCAAGGTTCGTTTTTAGTCGATTTTTGATAATTTTTACATTTTTGAGATCGTTGCTTCGAGTACTACAAAACCCATGCTTAAATTTTTAATTTTGATGAATATTTTAAGTTATGCTATTGATGAGAGCTTGTGATTTTTATTGTTTGATGATGAAATATGAAAGATAGGTGTTGGGTTAACATATTTTGTATTGGATTTTTTGATGATTTTGAGTAATTAGGACTTAATTGCAAAAATAAAAAGTTGAGGGACTAAATTATAAAATTTATGGAAAATACGGACTTGTATGTATATAGGGAGCATTCGGCCTAACTAGAGTGTAGCCAAATTTTGTGTATTTTGTGTTCTGTGCAATGGGGACTAAATTGAAAAAAAATTGTAAATGTTAGGGGTAAAATTGTAATTTGCCTGTTTATGTGTTTTTGGACTAAATTGAATGAAAATATATTTGAATGAGCTTAATTTGAATATTTTTAGATCAAGAACTAAAGAAATCGAATTTGAATCGGGAAAAAATGAAAGTTGTCAACTAGCTGCCCGATTCCGTTTTGTACCGTTCGAGGTAAGTTTTTAAGCAAATAGACGTGTTTATTAGTAAATTAATGTTATAATTATATGCTGTTATGGAATGTTAGAATTAATTGTACTATGGTTGAATATGGATAAATATGGCTACCACACTTTCGAGTTCAATTCGACCGAGATACAACGTCCGAAAGCCCCATATGAACATTAGGAATAGTTAGGATACATATGTCATGACATAGGATTCTGATATATGTGTGTGAGTAAGACCATGGCATCGATATGTGGTTCTGATATGTGTTTATGAGTAAGACCCTGTCTGGGACAGTGGCATCTATATATGACTACATGTAAGACCACATCTGGGACGTTGGCAGTGTACGACTTGTGTGATTATCCGAGTGTCCTATCCAATTTTGAATGGTTCATCAGGTAGAGGTATAATGAGAACGAATGTGTAAAACAAACTATAGATCAGGTAAGAATTTATTTGTTATTTATTTGAACAAAGGTAAGTAAACACCTTGGTTATTTGTTACAAATCTTGTAAGTACAAATTTAGAAAAAAAAAATATGTGTATTTGATATGTGTATTTATTTGTGATTGACTAGTAAGCATGTTGTAATAGTTCTTACGTGTATGTGATTAAGTGATGAGGTACATATTCGGTTATAGGGTTAGTATATGCAAGTGGAATTATAATAAATCACATGAGTTTATGTTTGTGCATGTGAACTAAATATGTATTATATATTCGGCTATGAAGATTAAAAGTCAAATTATATGGATTTTGGTGATATAAATATTCGGTCAAGGTGATAATATAAAAAAAAGAAAAAAATATAAAAGAGAAATATTTATTATATGTTTAAATACATATTTAGTATGAATATATGTATTTATAAACGATTGGATATACATGTGGTATGATAAAAATAATTTGGTTCTGTTTAGTTATATTGACTATTTTTATTTGATTGTTTGTTTGCTTAAAACTTACTAAGCTGTGATATCTTATTCTGTGTGTTATGTTTACTCTGTTTTATAGATTTTGGAGTCAAGCTACAAGCTCAGGGATTGTCAGGCAAGCTCGTCACACTAACCACAACTTTGGTACCTTTAAACTGAACTTAAATTATAGCATGTATAGGTTGGATCATGTTTTGAAAGTGATGAAAGTTGGTTATGTATAAATGCCATGCAAAAATGGCTAAGTTATTATATTAGTATTCGATTATGTTAAGTAAGGCTTTAAGTAACCTCGATCATTAAATTGCTTGCTTTGAATGCAAAGTATGTGTGATGAGTGTCATATGCTTTGAATGTAGCTTGTGTGTTATGTTAGACTTAGTCTTGTATATCCTTAGTCAAATGTTTAATGAACTTGTTGATTAGTAATTGAGGTTGGAAGTTTGGATTTGTATGTGATTCTTAAACAATAGGTTTCAGCCAAGAAAGGGTAAAGGTATAATGTATGTTTATTGTGTATTATTATGTGATTGTAAATATTATGTGCGGTATTGTCTTAATAATATATATATATATATATATATAGTTTATGAATAACCTAGTTGGCTAATTAATGTGAATTTAGAATTTTAATGAAAATTTTAGCTTTGACTTTTGGGTAAATGCACAGGCTGTAAGCATTCATAATGAATAAAATATATGTTTTTAATGTCTAGTTTATATTATGTCAAGGTCAAGGGCGAATGCATAATATACAATTTGAACTGTTGATGATGTGCATAAACGGTTGATGGTTCATTATAGAAGTCGGTGAACTATTGAAAATCATGAAGTTATTGAATAAAAGAAAATGAGTGTGCATGATATTAATTTCGAAACTTATTATTGTATTAAGCTATGATATGCGTGAATAACACTTGGACTTGCTATATTATTTAAGTTTTGCATGTTGAGTACATGTGTAAAGTATTTATGAGAACAAGTGTTTATTAATTATATACATGTAATGGTTATTTAATCTTATTAATTAAATGCAAGCAGTGAATAGGTATAATGCAATATATAGATTATATTTAATTTTGTTTTTGTTTTTTATGTGGATAATAAGACTGTTCACATATACATGAGGTGAAATGTTTTAATTTAACAGTAGTATTAATTTATTTAAATAATTTTAATTAACCTTTGAGACTTACGTTTGTGAATAATTATACATATATATGCATGTGTTCGTTTGAGATTGTATTTTAATTCAGTAATGCCTTACGACCCTGTTCCGACGACGGATACAGGTTAGGGGTGTTACACACCCTACCTATGGCTATTTGGCAAGAGAAATGAAGAAATGAAGAAGAAAATCTTTTGTTTTTCAATTAATTTTGTTATAATTTTAACTAAATTAAATTTTCCATTAGTTCACATTAATTTTTCACATTTTCTCATGTTTACCCGTCCTACTATAGTGACTAGGGCTTAATTATCATTTAAGTCCTTCTTTTATTAATTATTAAACCATTTAATCATTTAATTGCATTATTTAACAAGTTTTGCACCTTTTTCAATTTAGCCATTTTCTCCTAATTAACTATCTAAATGTTAATATTTCTAAACTAAATTTTAATACAACTTTAATGACTCTATGAATGTTCTAAAAATAATATTTACGAGTCGGCATGAAAATCGGGCTGTTAAATAAAAGCGTTATGAAAAAGGATGGTTATGAGGTATGAGGCCATGCAGAGGGCATAATACCTCTAGTGACCAATGTAGTCTTATACCAGTTGAATTGTGAGGAAAGATGGTTAGGAACTAACTAAACGTGAACTAGAAGAGTTAAAGGTTGAAGGAGTATTAGGTAAGTTTCTTAGACGTGGCAGATTTTGATAAGCCACTTAGTTTCTACGTGACGTTCACCAAGTCCCCATGAAAACTTAAGTTAGGTTAAAATGACACTCGGGTTAAGTTAAAGGGGTTATATTCCTTCTTAAGGGTGAAGGCTATTAGTAAATGAAAGTTTCCTCCCAAAAGATAAATCTAAACCCCAATTCTGCTAGTGATTTTCCTCTTATTAAGGTATGTTTTGAGGTTCTTCTTGTTAAAGGAACACAGATCTGTAAGTATACCTGAAGAGATAAGGCTTAGTGTTATGTTTTGGGTTTAAAATGATGATAAAGGTTGCCTGAATAGATTCTAAGAAAGTGTTTTGGTTTGATGAGGCGAAGAAGCTATAGTATCTTGTTGAATGAAAAATATGGAACTCAAGTTGTTGTTGTCACAAGGAAGGATTAGATCTAAAGTTTAACAACCTTCAAGATTATAAGGCAAGTCTCTAAGTCAACTCTTGCAAATGTATTGTACATGTTAGAACCTTCTATGAAAAATGAGCTAATAATGTATGATGTGATGATTCTATGTGAAATGTCTATATGATAAACTTGCATGAAAGATTCGTATGGAAAATGGATATGATCTCTAGGGATAATGTGTCCGAATGTGTACAATCTGTATATGTGTGTTTTGATTATATGAATAAGTCTATTGCAAAAGAGTCTATCATGAATAATTCAATTGTGAACGAATCTGTCAAGTATAAGTCTGCATGAAGTGTATGTCTTGGTATCTAGAGTCGTCTAAAGGGGCCCGTCAGGACTAGAAACACGAGACTCTACAAGAAAAAGTCCATGGCACTCTGAAGACCATATAGTGTAAGATCATGGCTAGGTTATGGCATCATATGGAATATGTAAAGGATAGTTGGGTGAGTAACAGTGATGAGGGGCAAACCTCACAACGGTGAGTGTAAACAAATCCCTATTGTCAAAAACACTAATTTCTGTATCAGTGAGCTATTGTGGCTATAATTGTAATATCCTGATTTTGGGCCTAGTCGGAATAGTGGTTTCGTGACCACAAAATCCGAGATAGGAATAATTATTTTATGATTATTTTGAGGTCTATGATATGATTGCATGATTGTGTGAAAATTTCGTGAAGAAATTTTATGCATAAAGTGCTAAAATTGAAATTAGGGACTAAATCGAATAATTTGTAAAACTTACATTCTAGAAGTTTCTAGTATGAAATTGTTTTGAAATATTAATTAGAAGGTATTAAATAGAAATTTTACCAATTTCTAAGTCTATGGACAAAAATTGGACATGGATGGAATTTTTGGAAAGTTTAGTAGTAAGGGCATTTTGGTCATTTAGGGGCAAAATGAATTAAAATACAAAATTAAAAGCCAATTTTGCTCATCTTCAACCCCATGGCCGAATATAGCAAGGAGAAACCATGGCTAGGGTTTTTCAAGCTTCCAAGCTCGATTGTAAGTCCGTTCTAGCCTCGTTTTTAATGATTTTACGTTTTGGAGTCCCTAGCTCGATTTAGCTTATGCTAGCAATAATTTAACCTAGGTTTTATATTTGGAAAAATACCCATAGGTGAAATTTGTGTATTTTGGTCTTTTATGATAGAATATAAGGTTTTAAATTATGTTAGACAACTTGTGCTACTCGGTTTTAAGCGAAAACTAGCAAAAGGGCTTAATCGGTAAAAATACCTAATTATCATAAGTACATGTTAGAATGAGAATTTGATGTTGCCATAGAAGGGAAAAATGATCAGCATGTCATAAAACATAAGAAAATAGGCTGAAGTTTAATTTACGAGCTTTGGGGCAAAAGTGTAAATATGTGAAAGTTTAGGGGCAAAACTGTAATTTTTCCAAAATATGATTTTTGGGTCAATTTGAATAATGTGAGTCCTAATTAGACTATATTTTAAATGATAGAGCAAGGAAAACTGAAATTCAGACTAAAATGGGGAAAATACCAAGTTGTGGACAAAATGGTAAAAGTAGCCATTTTCGCATACGAGGTAAGTTCATATGTAAATATTGGTAACATAGTTATTATTTTAAATGTTTTAATGTTATTTAAATGATATGATAATTATTATGAAATATTATACTGTGATAATTGTTTGTTAATATGTCAAATTATGTGATATACTTGGAAAATGTGAAATACTACCGAGTATCGGTATCGACATTCCGTAAGAGATGGTTGAGACACATGATTGGGAAAAAGGTCCCGTTGAACCTTAGGAATCGATTAGGATACAAGTGACATGTCACTAGGATGTTTGGGCATCCGAACTCGTTGAGTTGAGTCCGAGTTCACTTATGGATGCAAATGTCCGAACTCGTTGAGTTGAGTCCGAGTTCACTTATGGACGGGTTACATGGTAGCTTGGCTACATATGTAGCACTTATGTGCAAACTTTCCATGTATCCGAATTATATTCTGATGTGTTCGACGGGTAAAATTCTATTCAAGCGGAGGAATACTCGAGATGAAAGGGACGTATTGGTAAGTGTTGTGAAATGAATACTTTGAATAGGTATGTACTTAACCCTCGCGTTGAAAACTCGATATAACAATAATATGGTAAGATGATAAATGAAAATGTGATATGAATGTCTCGGTGATGATTATGCAAATGATGTTTTATGTTTGCTTATATAGTTATGTTACTTGCTATTTGCATGTGAACTTACTAAGCATTTATGCTTACTCCTCCTTTTCATTCCTTGTAGTGTTGACAAGCCACTCGTAAATCGGAAACGGTCGGAGGCACGCCACACTATCCGTATACCATCTTGGCATAATGGCTTGTATATTTTGAGTATGGCATGTATAGCATTATAATCATTTTGTGTATATGGTCTTATGATATGGTTATTGAGTGGTATGGAAATGCTTGGTAATAATTAGCCATTGGAATGGCTAATCATGATCATATTTGGTGTTATGTATGCTAAATTGCTAGCTAATCCATGGAAACCATGAAATAGGTAAAATTTACCATAAAATAGATTCAGACAGCAGCAGTGACGTGAGTTTGAAAAATTACTAAAAATAGTAGAGATACAATTAGATGATGAATAATATATGGAATTTAAGAGTTATGAGTCTATTTTCATATGGATGGAACAAAACAGGTATATGAGTTATATTTTATGAGATGTTTAAATTTTTGTGAAACAGGGCCAGTGCGATTTCTGGATCCCCTGTTCTGATTTTGGAAATTCACCATAAATTTTTCAGAGATAATTATAAGTCATGATTTATATGTACAGATTCCTTATTGAGTCTAGTTTTATTAGAAAGAAACGAAATAGTCATTGAAACTCTTTACAGGGAGATATCTGATTCGTAATACACAGAGGTCAGAGCAGTCAAACTCTGAAACAGGGGAGACTTTAACTAATAAATTGTACTAATTTGCTTGACCAAAAATTCTATAAAAAAATTAGTAAATATATATATGAGTCTAGTCTCAGGGAAAATTTACGGAATTGGATTTTGAGTTTCGTAAATCGAGATATGAATTTTTAAGAGACTATGACGCAGATTGTTAGCTTGACTGAAAATTTTAAAAATAAATTGTTTGAGCTATTTAAGTAATGAATTAAGTCTATTAACACCTCGTGTTCGACTCCGGCGACGGTCTTGGGTACGGGGCAGTACAATAATACCCTGAAAATTTTTACAGTAAGATATTATCCTTGATATAGTAAAATTAGAAAATAAAGTGACCAAAAGGGAAATTTTGAGTTATGTCAATATTGAGAAGTATATTATGATATATTAATTCAAGAAAGGACTAAATTGTAAAAGTGAGAAAAGTTTTGTTGCACAAGAGTAAATACTCAAAATTTGAGGGGTTAAAGTATAAATATGAAAAAGTTAAAGGACCAATAGTGTAAATAATTTAAGAGTGGAATGATCTAGAAACTAAGGAAAATGGATGAATTAGGACCAAATTGAATAGGTGAAGAACTATGAGGGACTAAATTGAAATTTAGCCAAATTAAATGATGACTCAATGATGGAATTTTAAAAGATAATAAAGGGCAAAATAGTCAATTGGAAGAGAGAGAAATCTAGAAAGTAATGATGATGTTGATGATATTTTATGATTATTTAATTAGATATATATTATTTTAATGAGATATTTTATTATTTTATTATTATTTCATTATTATTTTATTATTAATTATTTAGTATAAAAGGAAGGAAAGATGAAGAATTTTCATCATCTTTCCATGCATGCAACCAACATTAGAAGAGAAGGAAAAGAAAGAAATTTTCTTTTCTTTACAATTTTGGTCCTTCCACCAAAAAATTCACCATTTTCACCTAGAAATCAAAAGAATTTCCATAGCTACTAAGAGAGAAAAATGTTAAGGAGACCATGGGGAGTTAGAATATCAAGTTGGATTCAAGAAATAGAAGCTGGAGGAGAGAGAAAATCAAGTTAAAGACTAGTATCAATAGAACAAGGTAAGTATATCAAGATTTCAATATGTTTTTAAGTTTGTTATTATTGACAAAGCATGGAAATAATGTTATAGTAGAGTTTTCTTACATAAGATCCTATGTTTTTGATATGTTAGTGAAGATAAAATAAGAGAAAGTAATGAGAAATGGTGTAGAAAAAGAAAATAAGGGTGTTATAACATGGTAATTAATATCTTGTACTAAAATAGTTTTGGACAGCAGCAGTAGTCTAACTTTGAAAAATCATTAAAAATTGTATAAATATAATTATAGGATTAATAAAATATGAAGTTAAAGCTTATTAAGCCTAGTTTCTTATAGAAGAAATTATTTAAGCAATGGAATTGTAAATCATGAGATATGATAAATTTTGTGAGACAAAGTCAGAATGATTTTGGGTTCCCCTCTTCTGACTTTGTAAAATCATAAAATATTGGATAAAAATAATTATGGGCTTAAATTTATATTTTTAGAATTCTGAATGAGTCTCTTTTCAATAAAAACAAACAGTAACATCATTCGAATTCTGTACGAGGAGATAATTAATTTTACTGAAGAAGGGCCGAATCGTGATGACAGCAGAACAGGGGTATCTTTAAAGAATAAAATGTACTTATTGGCTAAACCAAAATTCTGAAAAATTTATGGTAATAATATATATAAGTATAGTTTCAGGTAAAATTAGCGTATCTTAATTTGGAGTTCTATAGCTCTATATATAAATAATTTAGTGACTATGATGCGAGATAGACAACTTGAATATTCATAAAAGTAAATAATAAAATTATGGATAATGTTACTTACAAGTGTGTTATCTACATAAAGGATGTGGAATGGAGAGGAGGAGGAGGAAAATATGTATGAATATTCATCTAGCATGGCTAATTTGTATATTTTAGGCTCAGGACTAAATTGAATAAAAGTAAAACTTTACGGGCAATTTTGTAAAAATGTCAAAATGACCAAATTGCATGAAATGGATTATTTTATTATTTAAATTCAAAATTGAATGAAATTATTAATTTAGTTCAAGATCGAGGGAAAACATGTTTTAGGGATTAAATTGAAAAGTGTTGAAATTATGGAAAATTCTGATATTTTATAGAATTCATGGACTGTTATCAATACATATGAGAATAATAGCTAGAAATAAGGATTAAATTGCAAGAATTTTATTTTCCTGACCCTAAGGATGAAATCATCATTAATTAAAAGTTTGGGGGCAAAATGGTAATTTTGCCTAGAGCATTAATTAAACGCATTAGAATATGAAATGAATGAAAATGATGATCAAATTTATTTATAAAGATCCGGAAAACTCAAATATGAGACTTGATCATGGAAAAGAAAAGATATCGGGTTAATGAAATTATAAACACAAACAAGCAATTAGGTAAGTTCGTGTAACTTGAATTATATTCTTAAATGCTTGAAATGTATGTTATTGATGTGAAAATAATTTGAATGTTCATTGTATGAAAATTGATGAAACATTGATATATTTGATAAAAAGGGGAAGAAATCCCGGTTGAATGAAAAGAAAATTCAATGGATCTCTGAAAAGGAATTGACGGTAAAAAGGATCTAGCCCGAACGGGTGATCCTACTCTGATATAGCCCTCCCGAAGAATACGCGTAAAATGGATTTAGCCCGACAGTAATCCGAATTAGGGTCTGAATTTAGCTCGACTGGTAATTCAGATCCAAGCTCATTAGAGTAATTGTCGTTGGGATTTAGCTCGACCGTAATCCCGACAATACTCTATGAGTTTATATTACAGAGGATTTAGCCTGACCGGTAATCCCATCTGTAAGGATGAGGTTCGCGGGAGTGTGCTCTCTGATATGAAATGTGAAAGACCATGGTTGAAAGATATCATGGCAACTTGCTATGAAATGTGTAAGACCATGGTTGAAAGATACCATGGCAACCTGATATGAAATCAATAAGACCATGGTTGAAAGATACCATGATAACATGACAGAAAATGAATAAGACCATGGTTGGAAGATACCATGGCAACGTGATATGAAATGAACAAGACCATGGTTGAAAGATACCATGGCAACATGACAGAAAATGAGTAAGACCATAGTTGAAAGACACTATGGCATCATGTCAAAGATAAATAAGACCGTGGATGGGAGACGCTATGACATATGTTGAACAATTGATATTCAGGTAATATGTATCAGATGACGAATGATTATATGAAATGGTTGTGTGAAATGTTTACAAGAACTGGTCATATGGAAATATATGTACAAAATAGTTGTATGAAATAATTATGAAGATATATAAACGAAATAAGTATAAGTACATGGAATATAATTTATGTTAAGATATAACTATTACCGGAATAAATATACATAAAATATATGGAAATGATGGAGCATGAAATATTGATATAATGAAATGAATGATATATGCTTATGAAGAAACGGTAAGAGCATGATAGGTTTCATGTTGATACAAGGAAATTATGTAAGTTGAGACTATTATTAAACTCAAGTGTGATATGTCGAGAAAATAGATATATCAATGTTGAATTTATATGAGATATGTGCAAGTATACTAACAATGTTGTTGTCTGATGCTTATACAAGTGCCAAACTGTTGATTGAATGGTAATATATATTTATTTATATGATGCATTGAATCGGTAAGTATTTAAAATTTTTTTAAGTGATCTGCAAATGGTAGTAATGCTCCGAAACCCTATTCTGGCAGCAGATACGGGTTAGGGTGTTACATTTAGTGGTATCAGAGCTATGGTTTAGTCGGTTCTCGGACCAAACGTAGTATATGTGAAGTCTAAAAACACATGTCATTATAATATGTGATAGTATGATATCTCCCGAATCTGATGAGATTTGTTTTACTTATAAAATGAGATAATTCTGATAATGCTAAAAACGATACTCAAGTATATGAGTAAAAAGTTTATTAGAATGAATCGGAATTCATAAAGGTATGAATAAATACATGTCGATGATGAATGTTATGTGTATTATTAAAAGTAAATTATATTGCTACACGAAATATTGTGCTGATGACTAAATTACAAAATATATAAAAGTGGTATATGAAGTACATGATAAGGATTATTAGTAAATTATGGATGAATAGTGAATTTTGAAAAATATTACATGTATTAAAGGTAGAGAAGACATAAATAAACGAATTATTGGTACAAGGATTAAATTGTAAAGCATGTAAAAGCATTATGCGAAAGGTGTAAAAGTGATATGCGTGCATGAAATAATTTGCCCAAGTAGACAAGATTAGAACTACTAGGATATTAAGGGACCTCAAGATGCTCTCGATTACTAGCACGTTAGTGCTCTCGATTATTAGCACATTCAAAGACATTCGTACTCTCTGTATAGCACTTCAGTTGTTCTCTATTTAATAGTGCATAATAATGCACCTCTGTATAAGTCCCGTATATCCGAAGTGTTCTATCTAGTCTACTGGGCCTCTGCTAAGTTGAAAGTAAACAATTTTCGTTACGAGGAAAAGGATTATCTCTGAGTAAAAATGTTAGTTATGATGAAGTAGAACTCGTAAAAGTACGGATAAATGTTTTATAGTACTTGTTAGTTATGATGAAGTAGAACTCGTAAAAGTACGGATAAATGTTTTATAGTACTTGAGAATGATAAATGTTATATGAATAAATACATGAAAATTAAATTATGAGGCTTTACGATCTATACCCCTTTACTAATACAGTTATATGCAATGAAATTCATGAGATTTATATTGATTAAGTTCAGAAGCGGAAAGTGAAAAGCTCAATGGTTGAACAATTGATAATGCAGTCGGAACTGAGAATGAGTTAATAAGTAAAGATGAGTTCTGAATAGAGATATCAGATTTTTCTTAAAGTAGTTGAGATATACAGTATCACTGTTAAAGAAAGAAGTTATTTATGGGAAAATCAATTTTTTAAATATGGTATTTACAGAATAGTTAACTGGAAATTTCTTCCGCATTAGTTTTTTCTTTTTAGTGAAGTAAACGATGTGAAATTATTGATGACTATACTAGTCAATAGATTGGTGAATAAATTGCAAAAATATTTGAATATAGCCGTTATAATTGGGTATATTATAGTAAATTTTTTTTGGATTTTATATGGGTATCTTATATATACTGATATTTTCAGAGGCATATGGAACTGTTCATGTCTGGATGCTATAATCAATATATGGAAAGGTTGGATAAATATGCTCATAGACAGAAATTATCGCAAGTCTGATTGATTCACAAGTGGTACTACTCTATCTTTCTTTGGTTTTCCAAGCCAATATATGTGATAGAACACTTGATAATAAGATTCATATGATATTATTTTCTATTTCTATTGGTAGAAGCTCTGAAAGGCAAATGTGAAATATTGTATTGAAAATAAATTGTGAAATGAAAGGATAGAGAATGGATATAAATGATAAACTGGGTAAATATGTACAGAAAGAAACTATAGAACTATAGAAATAATGAAATTCATGATTAAAAGAAAACAAGGAAAATTCGAGGACTAAATTTATTTTAAGGGGGAGAGAAATGTAATACCCTGAAAATTTTTATAGTAAGATATTATCCTTGATTTAGTAAAATAAGGAAATAAAGTGACAAAAAGGGAAATTTTGAGTTATGTCAATATTGAGAAGTATATTATGATATATTAATTCAAGAAAGGACTAAATTGTAAAAGTGAGAAAAGTTTTATTGCACAAGAGTAAATACTCAAAATTTGAGGGGTTAAAGTATAAATATAAAAAAGTTGAAGGACCAATAGTGTAAATATTTTAAGAGTGGAATGATCTAGAAACTAAGGAAAATGGATGAATTAGGACCAAATTCAATAGGTGAAGAACTATGAGGGACTAAATTAAAATTTAGCCAAATTAAATGATGACTCAATGATGGAATTTTAAAAGATAATAAAGGGCAAAATAGTCAATTGGAAGAGAGAGAAATCTAGAAAGTAATGATGATGTTGATGATATTTTATGATTATTTAATTAGATATATATTATTTTAATGAGATATTTTATTATTTTATTATTATTTCATTATTATTTTATTATTAATTATTTAGTATAAAAGGAAGGAAAGATGAAGAATTTTCATCATCTTTCCATGCATGCAACCAACGTTAGAAGAGAAGGAAAAGAAAGAAATTTTCTTTTCTTTACAATTTTGGTCCTTCCACCAAAAAATTCACCATTTTCACCTAGAAATCAAAAGAATTTCCATAGCTACTAAGAGAGAAAAATGTTAAGGAGACCATGGGGAGTTAGAATATCAAGTTGGATTCAAGAAATAGAAGCTGGAGGAGAGAGAAAATCAAGTTAAAGATTAGTATCAATAGAACAAGGTAAGTATACCAAGATTTCAATATGTTTTTAAGTTTGTTATTATTGACAAAGCAAGGAAATAATGTTATAGTAGAGTTTTCTTACATAAGGTCCTATGTTCTTGATATGTTAGTGAAGAGAAAATAAGAGAAAGTGATGAGAAATGGAGTAGAAAAAGAAAATAAGGGTGTTATAACATGGTAATTAATATCTTGTACTAAAACAGTTTTGGACAACAGCAGTAGTCTAAATTTGAAAAATCATCAAAAATTGTATAAATATAATTATAGGATGAATAAAATATTAAATTAAAGAGTATTAAGTCTAGTTTCTTATATAAGAAATTATGTAAGCAATGGAATTGTAAATCATAAGATATGATGAATTTTGTGAGACAAGGTCAGAATGATTTTGGGTTCCCCTCTTCTGACTTTGTAAAATCATAAAATATTGGATAAAAATAATTATGGGCTTAAATTTATATTTTTAGAATTCTGAATGAGTCTCTTTTCAATAAAAACAAACAGTAACATCATTCGAATTCTGTACGAGGAGATAATTAATTTTACTGAAGAAGGGCCAGAACTGTCAGACAGCAGAACAGGGGTATCTTTAAAGAATAAAATGTACTTATTGGCTAAACCAAAAATTCTGAAAAATTTATGGTAATAATATATATAAGTATAGTTTCAGGTAAAATTAGCGTATCTTAATTTGGAGTTCTATAGCTCTATATATAAATAATTTAGTGACTATGATGCAGATAGACAACTTGAATATTCATAAAAGTAAATAATAAAAATTATGGATAATGTTACTTACAAGTGTGTTATCAACATAAAGGATGTGGAATGGAGAGGAGGAGGAGGAAAAATATGTATGAATATTCATCTAGCATGGCTAATTTGTATATTTTAGGCTCAGGGACTAAATTGAATAAAAGTAAAACTTTACGGGCAATTTTGTAAAAAATGTCAAAAATGACCAAATTGCATGAAATGGATTATTTTATTATTTAAATTCAAAATTGAATGAAATTATTAATTTAGTTCAAGATCGAGGGAAAACATGTTTTAGGGATTAAATTGAAAAGTGTTGAAATTATGGAAAATTCTTATATTTTATAGAATTCATGGACTGTTATCAATACATATAAGAATAATAGCTGGAAATAAGGATTAAATTGCAAGAATTTTATTTTCCTGACCCTAAGGATGAAATCGTCATTAATTAAAAGTTTGAGGGCAAAATGGTAATTTTGCCTAGAGCATTAATTAAACGCATTAGAATATGAAATGAATGAAAATGATGATCAAATTTATTTATAAAGATCCGGACGACTCAAATATGAGATTTGATCGTGGAAAAGAAAAGATATCGGGTTAATGAAATTATAAACACAAACAAGCAATTAGGTAAGTTCGTGTAACTTGAATTATATTCTTAAATGCTTGAAATGTATGTTATTGATGTGAAAATAATTTGAATGTTCATTGTATGAAAATTGATGAAACATTGATATATTTGATAAAAAGGGGAAGAAATCCCGGTTGAATGAAAAGAAAATTCGATGGATCTCTAAAAAGGAATTGACGGTAAAAGGATCTAGCCCGGACGGGTGATCCTACTCTGATATAGCCCTCCCGAAGAATACGCGTAAAATGAATTTAGCCCGGACAGGTAATTCGAATTAGGGTCTGAATTTAGCCTGGACTGGTAATTCAGATCCAAGCTCATTAGAGTAATTGTCGTTGCAGGGGATTTAGCTTGGACTGGTAATCCCGACAATACTCTATGAGTTTATATTACAGGGGATTTAGCCTGGACTGGTGATCCCACTGTAAGGATGAGGTTCGCGGGAGTGTGCTCTCTGATATGAAATGTGAAAGACCATGGTTGAAAGATACCATGGCAACCTGATATGAAATGTGTAAGACCATGGTTGAAAGATACCATGGCAACGTGATATGAAATCAATAAGACCATGGTTGAAAGATACCATGGCAACATGACAGAAAATGAATAAGACCATGGTTGAAAGATACCATGGCAACATGATATGAAATGAACAAGACCATGGTTGAAAGATACCATGGCAACATGACAAAAAATGAGTAAGACCATAGTTGAAAGACACTATGGCATCATGTCAAAGATAAATAAGACCGTGGATGGGAGACGCTATGACATCTGTTGAACAATTGATATTCAAGTAATATGTATCAGATGACGAATGATTATATGAAATGGTTGTGTGAAATGTTTACAAGAACTGGTCATATGGAAATATATGTACAAAATAGTTGTATGAAATAATTATGAAGATAGATAAATGAAATAAGTATAAGTACATGGAATATAATTTATGTTAAGATATAAGCTATTACCGGAATAAATATACATAAAATATATGGAAATGATGGAGCATGAAATATTGTTATAATGAAATGAATGATATATGCTTATGAAGAAATGGTAAGAGCATGATATGTTTCATGACATGTACATATATGATTATCTTTGATATCTTGACAAGGAAATTATGTAAGTTGAGACTATTATTAAACTCAAGTGCGATATGTCGAGAAAATAGATATATCAATGTTGAATTTATATGAGATATGTGCAAGTATACTAACAATGTTGCTGTCTGATGCTTATGCAAGTGTCAAACTGTTGATTGAATGGTAATATATATTTATTTATATGATGCATTGAATCGGTAAGTATTTAAAATTTTTTTAAGTGATCTGCATATGGTAGTAAGGCTCTGAAACCCTGTTCTGGCAGCGGATACGGGTTAGGGGTGTTACAGTGGCTATCTTTGAAATGAAGCCTTTGTAGCGATCTCTGTTAAATGGAAATCTTTGTGGCGATCTCTATTATTAAGAAACCTTTGTGGCAATCCCTGTTATAGGAAAGCCTTTGTGGCGATTTATGTTAAAGGATGTGTTTTTGGCAATCTCAGTTAAATGAATATCTTTGTGGCTATCTAAGTTAAATGAATGCCTTTGTGGCTATCTCTATTGCCATCTTTATTAAAGGAATGCCTTGTGGCAAACTTTGTTAAAAGAACGCCTTCGTGGCAAAATCTGAAGAATGAATCTCAATATGACTATCTGAAAACAACGTCTTTGGGTAGATACCGAATGAATGGCGAACCCCATATAGTTACAAGGGATAAATAGAAAGGCTAGTGTGCGCCAAAGTACGTGGCAAGGCAAAGATGTGAACTAAAAGTAAGTATAGAGAGTGCACTAAAGTAAGGAAGATATGGGCAAATTCTGAGAATAAGTATTGGGCACAATCTACCCTGCCCGTAGATAATGATAAGACTAGTGAATATGGAATAAGTTATCTTATAATAAGGTAAGTGAAGAGGTTAAGGATTATGTAAAGATAAGATTTAAGAAAGGATACAAAATGTAAAGAGATGTTAAGTATAATACGCACAAGTGAAGGAAAATGGTTCTAGAGAAAGAAAGAAAGGCGGTAGCCTCAGTATTGTACCCGCGAAAGAAGAAAGAAAGGTCAAGAAATACCCAAAAATGTAAGTGTAACCATACAATGTATGCCATAAGAAATTCTATTATATAAAGATAGATGTTTACATCAATGACTAAGAAAGAAAAATTTTAAGTTACATCTGTAAGAAGGACGTAACACCCAATATTCGAATCCGATAAATCAAGTCGGACCTAGTTGAGAAAGTGAGGTCAAGAGATAAGCAAGTATCAACCAATTAATTAATCAATTAGAGGCCGGAAGGTAATACCTGGTTAGTTAATAGCTAATTCCCCTAAAATCCTAACCTGAAGTTAATTACAGCCCCTGAAACAAATAACCTTCTTAATTGGTTTAACTGGTTTAATCGTTTTTTTTATTGTTTATTTACTTTAGTTATTTAATTTCTAATATTAATATCTTTTATGATTTATCGTAATATAGAATTTAATTACTACTATTTAGACTTATTATTGTAAAAAGGTTTTCCATACATTTAGTCCATCCTCCCTTAAGTACGATCCTCGTAATACTTTCATGTATTCCGTTGTAACACAAATATTATATTACAATTTGATTGTAAACTTACGAGTACTATTGATTTAATTATATCTATATTTAGTGTGACATTTATACTCTTAACGATAACACGTTTAGAGAAGATTAGTACAATTACACTAGAGCACCAAAGTACTAATCACACTTGTACAATGAAGTACATATCACACTTAAGCACTGAAGTGCCAATTACACTTAAGTATCAAAGTGCTAATTACATTGAAGCACGCTATAGGTATTTCTTTGGCATGCCAATTATTTTCCACTTGTTCTAACTTATTTAATAGGGCTTCACGTTATTTTATTTTCTTATAATTATTTCTGTTTAGTTATTATCACAATAATGTTTCATATTCAAATATACACTTTCATATGTCACTTAGGAATATATCACATATTTTCTTACAAATAACTCATATTTATTACTTAATCCACTCATGAATATTCTTTCACTAACTCCACATATCACTTATCTTTTTTACTATTTTATTCACTAAATTACCAACTTTCACAACTTATATACTTTATAATTTATTCATTAAATTCACTCATGATCACTTACGTTAACACTTATTCATTATTTAATGTAGAGGTGCTCATGGGTCGAGCTATCCGGCCCGACCCGAAGGCCCGCCTGAAATGTGAGAGGATTTGGGCAAAAATATAGTCTCGAAAAATGGGCTGAGACAAAAAAATAAGGCCAGTTTAAAAAATGGGCCGGGCTACGGGTAAGTTATTTTTAGCCCGAGCCCGAGCCCTGCCCGAATTCACTAAAAGACAAAAAAATTGCATTTTTTATTATTTTTTAATGTTATTTTCTTGTTGTTTTCTCCCTATTTTGCTACCATTTTACTATTATGTTGCTACTATTTTGTTGTTATTGTTTGGATATTGTATAAAACTTATTTTATTGTTAATTTTGTTATTATTTTTAAGGCATTTGTTAATTTTTTATTATTTTAGAGACATTTGTTTGTTAAGTTGCATCGATCTTAGTGTTATTTAAGTCTAGATTTTTTTAAAATTTATTTTTAATTTGTTGGGAAATATTTATTTTGATGTTTTTAGTATTTTTGATGTATTTTATATATTTAAAAATAATATAAAAAATTAATACAAGAGAGCCGGGTCGGGCCCGGGTTTTAGTATTTTTATCCGGGTCATGCTTGGGCTAAATTTTAGACCCTTTTTTGGGCCAGGGCCGACCCAAGCCCAATAAATAGACATGATTTTTTAGTTAAGCCCAGTCCGATCCAAATTTGAACACCTCTAATTTAATGTCACTTTCTATATTTTATTTCACTCATTTATTTACTTATTATTAAATTTCTCTTATATTATATTTTTAAGATAATTTGTTTATAAATTTCATTACACTTTTGAATATTATTTAAATTAATCCCACTTACTAACACGCATTACTCTTTCACTTCTCAAGTAACTCAATATATCAATCAACTTACATACTTTTTGTGTTCCACTTATCATTATTATGACACTAATATTATTTTTTTAATTAACTTCACATTCACTACATTTAATTTATCACACAAGTTGAAGTAGTTTAATATTTTTATTTTTTAATTTTAAATTATTTTTTAATTATTATTAATATGACAATTTCAGCGATCGAACTAATTAAATTGGGAAGTTGTGATTTGACTTGTCAACCACTAATCTAATTATTAAAGCATTGAATGTGACACTTTGATATTATACCATATCATTACCTCAAAAAAAAATTTAATTTTAAAGTGATGATGAGTGCCACTTCATCAACTTTTTATATTTTTGAAGTTAATGATCAAAATAGATTTAGTTGTCAAGCTTAAGTGCTAAAGTGGATAAAAAAGGGTATAAGTATCAAAATGGATCTAATTGCTAAATTCAAGAACAAAAAGTTATATTATCTCAACTGAAATCGTTGTCTTAATTTTTATTCTTATCTTTCCATTAATTCAATTTTAAACCTTGAGACCTCCAATACTAAAAATGAAGAATATAAAAAATATATTTTAATATTTACATAGAATAATTTCTCGATTTATAATTTGAATCCTCAATATGGAGAATATAAAAATATATTTTAATATTTACATAGGATAATTTATCAATTTATAATTTAAATTTTGTAACGGGTTCCTTTTGTTTCTCCTTGAAAATGATTAAAATAATTGGAAATATTCAAGCTTTATAAAAACTGATTATAAAGAGACAACGTCTAATGTGCATTAAAGCTAAAATTTATATTTTAGTCCCTAATTGGTTGTTGAGCATATTGACAGGTTGATGATTAAGGATGAGTAAAATTTGATTCGATTCGAAAAATTTAATAAAAATTTAAATTTTGAATTAAATAATTCGAGTTTTTTGAGTTAATCAAGTTATTCGGATTAACTCGAATAAAAAATTAAGTTTTTTGGCTACTCGAATATGAATTACACAATTCGAGTTATCCGAAAATCAGAATAAGAAAAGACAAAACTACGCCGTTTTGATAAATATTTACATTTTCTAAAGTTAAAAGTTAAAATTACATTATTTTGATAAATATTTACTCATTAATTTAAAAGGTAAAACAATTATATTGTTTATATAGTTAAATAATCTTGTACTTCGTCTACTAATTAAATAATCGGTTCATGTAAACGCAACATTGAGTATAAATAATATGATTCGTTAACTCGACTCGACTTAACTCGGAATTTTTTTACTCGATTAGAAAAAAATTCAAATTGAATTCGGTTACTAAAATATAATTCATCAACTTGACTAACTCAAATTTTTTAACTTGATTCGACTCGACTCGATCTGATCGAATACTCACCATATTGATCACTTAAAATTCAGATTTCTTCTATTTTCTTGTGGTATAGTTGGCATTAAACAAATAGGCTAAATAATTGCAACATTACAGGGCCTGCACCTTATCAGACACTTCAATTTTCAAAATTAATTTCGCAACATTGATTATCTAAATTCTGCATTTTCTATAATTAACTTTGCCATCTTTAAAATAATATAAAAATGTTGTGTACTGGAATGGAAGACCATTATATATAACGGTGGAGTTAGAAATTTTTTATAAAGTTATTAAGATTAAATTATATTTTTACGATGATAAAAATATTATTTTATTATTTTAATATTTATATTTTTATAATTTTAAAAAATTAAATTATTTTATTGTTTTTAGAATGTTAAAATATAATTTTATTATTATTAATTTTAAAATTTTATAAATTATAAAAATTTAAATGAAAATAATTTCAACTTAGGGGCGAGCATGCTAACTCCACCACTGATTATATATATACAGATTTCACTGTTCTTCTTCATGGCTCATAACACAGTAAACAATTAAATAACCGTGGTTAGACTGGTATTGTCTGAAATGGATCTCCGCATCTTTTCCCTGTAGGCTGTATGAATAATACGAACTTGTCAATGGCTGACAGTGTCGGAGCCTGGAGGTATTTGACATAGACCTAAAAGAGGGGTCGTGTAGTCGTGTTTCCTTGTCCACACTCTTTACTTACAATATGCATTAAACAAAAGAAGATTTTGTGTGGAGGGGAAAGAGGGAGGAGGCATCAGACAGTGTCTCTTTGAATTGATTAATTTAGGCAAAACATGATTTGGACATGTCAGTGAAAAGAGATGATTTATTTATCTCCAAGCCCATGTGAATGCTTAAACAAAATCTCTCCATTCATTTTATGAAGTGGAAAGCGACGCAGCCCTACCCATGTGAATAAAATGAGAAATTGAATACATAAATTTAACGTGAAAAATCTTTTTTAATGAGGATAAAAAATTACGGGTAAAGATAATTTTACTATAATGACAAAAGAACGAAGAGTACAAAAGATGGAGATTAAGACTAAACCTCGAAAAACCTGAAAAACAAAGAACCCTCAAAACGTAAACACAAAATTCTCTAAATGTGTTATGGGTTCTAATATCTAATGGGTGTATTTTTTTAAGGTTGTAAAAGAGCCTATTTATAGGCTAAATTTATAGGTCAAATAATAATAAAATAATCCAAACTAATCAGTGTTTGATTGAAACAAGTAAACAGAGTTTAACTGAAAGATTATTTCTCAAATTTGACTGAAAATAAGAGTCATATTTAACAAGCTCAAATGAAAAACGGGAAAATATCATAAATAGTCCCTATATCTTATCAAATTTTCATAATAATTACCTTTAGTTAGTTTTAATTTTTTTTCAGTTTCAAAACAATATTAATAGATTTCAATTCAAGAATTTGATGAGAACTATAAGTAAATGTGAAATTTATTTTATTAATTTATTTTTAAAAGAATTTGTCTTGAAAGTTTGATAAAATTATGAAAGACCATATTATTTCACTTCTAGTCCAAAGTATAGAAACAAGCTGTTATTACGCCCAACTAAAAGAAAGGAATAATATTGCAAATGGTCCCTTATAATTTTATTACAATTTCAATAGTTTTTAAAAAATGAAATTAATAAAATTAATGTAATATTGTACTGAAACTAAGAAAAACTAACTAAAATTAGTTGTTATGGAAGTTTGATAAAATATGTTTTTATTTGAGCCAATATATATATAGAAGACGGCATCTTTGAAGTTGGGTTTACTTCAACTATTTCACTAATTAATTTACAATCCCATCTTTTTTGCTTTTTTTTTTTTTAAGCTTCCACTCTGTGTGTCTATTAAAGGATAGATATTAATTATAAATTTTAAAATTATTTTATAGAGGACAAAAATCAAACCCTTGACTAATTATTTATTTTATTTCTTGAAAAAGGAAAAAAAACCGGGTTTTCTCATCGTTTTCGGGATAGTTATTAAGTCAAGGTTGTACCAGTCTCTTTCCTCTCATTAAGGCCACAATTGCAGGATGCATTCCCACACTATGCCCTATTTTTGAAGCTGAACAGTACTAGTCTTCGTAGCAGATTTTTATTTTGGGCTCCCACTTTCCAAATATAAAAATCATATTGATATTCAACTATATTCTAACCATAGTCTTAAATGAGATAAACGTTGATGGTATCGAACTCACTAAAAATAAATTTTTAAGTCTAAATTGAATATAAATTAGTAGTTTAAAAAGTAGGGTTGATCCCATAATGATTGAATATCTTAATTTATTGTTTGTTTTAGCCAATATGTGCAGTAGATAGTTTTTGCGCCCATGACGTCTGTTGAAGTGCATAAAAAATAAAAGAGAGATTAAATCTAAATATAATTATATAACAGAAATAATAAAAAGTAAAAATAAATATGCAGTAGAATAAAAAAACTAAATAAAAATGAATAAATCAATCAAACAACACTCCAATTTCAAGCACAATTGACTTTGACTTCAAATTAATTTTAAATAATAGATTTTTTCCCCCAATTAATAAGTTGGTTATAATGATCAAGGAATAGCCTCATATCACTAGTACTTTTGTGTGCAAACTAATTACGAGAATAATCCAGCAATTATCTCTTACTAAGCAACTTTCACAATTTAGCTCCTCGACAGCCTTGTGAATTAGAATGACCCAACTCAAATCAACGGCTTCAATTGCATGGGTCGTTTAAACATTATCGTTAAGTTCCTTGATAGATCAAAACACTCGTTCAATTGATTTTGCTAATTTATTGTATGACGAATCGATTATGATAAATCAATAAATCCTTCTTAACCTGATGTTAAAACATTATTATGAGAGAACTAAATTTACCTCCCAAACTAAAAAAATTAACAAGTACCGAAATAAAAATTTTAAGTACGATTGTACATCTCACAATTCTAATCCGAATTAATTATCAGTCTAAACTAGAGACAACAATTAAAACGATCAAAGAAACACAATGATATTTAATTAAAAATGGAAAGTGAAAGAAAACATAAAGGTGGTCAACTCCACTATACAGTTAGCGGAAAACAAAGGAAAAAATTAAAGGGAAAAAAGATGATAGATTATCAATTCACTGCCAAAATCAAAAGTGTCATTCTTCTTTTCCATAGTTCTTTTTGGCTAAACTGTTAACCTCTTACTCCTAATCAAATTTCTTGAGATAAAATTAAAGAATTAACTGATAAAAAATAAAACTTTATCCTAATAAAACTCCTAAATATATTTTTACAAATAAAATTCAAAATAAAGATAGAAAAATAAAAATATTCAAAAATCTAAAAGGTAGAAAAATAAAAATATTCAAAAATCTAAAAGGTCTTTATACGTTCATTTACTGTTTTTGTGCCTAAAAATCGTTTAGCAACTCACATTTTTAACTCTTCTCGATATTTTCATATTTGTATCCCACCTTGACCAACAAAAAAAAAAAGCAATAAACTCAAAATCAGTGGCATCATATCTAAAATTCATCAAAATTGAGCACACAAATATGTTAATTGGGCATAATATCAATTTTCCTCTATTTAACTGATGTTTATCCCCAAGCATACCTTTTGTTCAACCATTTGAGTCATCCAAAATTTTTCAAAACAAGTTCTCCACGCCTCATTCAATTTAAGCAAGGTGATGTAATTTAGACAAATGACCCATGGTTACATTATTTTTCCATCAATCATGTAATGTCAATTATAGGATATCATTTATGTTTTACTTGGACTATGAATTTTACTATTGTAAATAAAGTTATATCATGCAAAAGTCATATGCCCAACATACAAACTTTCGGCCCTATTATCAATTGAACTCATGCTTTTAATACATCAAAATATACAAGTCAAACACACATATTCCATCACTTACTTAGGATTGAGGTAAGTCATACTATGAATATCACAATCGAATAAATTCATAAAAGGATCTAAAATTTATTCTGCTTAGGTCATATCTGATGTATTGTCAATCCGGAGAATCATATCTATGTCTCTATCTTTTGAGAGTCATCCACTTCGATACCTAAGACAATGTATCTTCCATCTGCACTTGATAGACAACATAATAATCTTTTAATCAATTTACTTAATTCCAATTAGACGATGTACCATTTAGATGATCTATTAATATAAGTTCTCTTCTTGCTTTATGATCTGACCTTATAATGTAATTTACTATTAGTTAAACATTAGATAATCAATAAGCCAATATTTTCCTGTTCATTTTGTATTGTATGAAAAAACCATTGAGGAAAAAGATAGACGATGTTAATGTAAATAATTTTATTAAACTAATTTTTTTTTTTAAAAATGCAAGTTCATTATGACAAAAAAAAAAAAACTAAGCTAAAGGCACTAGATCCCAACATATGGTAGTTGAACTTATTGCATTAGATGGTGCATCTAAAGAAGTAGAGTGGTTAAAAAATTTGCCTTATGATATACCTTAAAGGCCTAAATCAATTTCATTTATTTCTATCCATTGTGTTATTGAGACTACTCTAGTAAAGGCATATATTTAACTATATAATGGAAAGTCTAGGCACATTAGATTAAGACATAGCTATGCCCAAAAGTTAATCTCTAATGGAGTGATCACTATTAATTTTGTGAGGTCAAGTGAAAACTTGGCAGATCCTTTGACAAAATGTCTTGCTAGAGAGGTAGTTAACAAGACCTCAAGAGGGATGAGACTCAAGCTCATTAATTAGAGTGACCATGATGGAAACTTAAGATTAAAGTGCTAGGTACCTGTAACAATAAGGGAAGGATGAGTAATATACTCTTAATGAACTCATAACATAAAAATTTTAGAGTGTTATAATTACGAGAACACTATAAAATAATTTCATCCTAAGATTAAAGTGCTAGATACATGTAATGATAAGGGAATGATGAGTAATGTACTCTTAATGAGCTCATAACATACAAATTTTAGAGTATTATAATTACAAGAACACTCTTAATGGAATCTACATAGGTGAGTGTGAAGTGTTACTAGTTCTAGGAGCTCAAAGGCTTGGCTCTATCAGCACTCATCAAAAGAGGATACAAACACATGGTCATAATAGTGTCTCAAGATATCATACATTGACCAGTGTTGAAATCATTATGTGAGATGTGCTTGGTTAATCAAATGTAATAACTGGTTCAAAGCTTAGCCTACCATGCAATTTCGATTAAGTTTAACATGTTTTCACTAAGTAAAGTCAACCATAAGACACCTTCATTTATGCAAATTGATTTTTAATATTATCAAAATCTGGAATATTTTAAAAAGAAGGAAGATTGCTAGAACATTTTCAAAATGAATATAATGTTCCAATAACTATAAATAAAAAGGTGTAAATAATCAAAAGTTACAACTTTTGATTATTAATCAAGAGTTATGACTATTCATAAGAATGAGTTATGTCTCTTAAATATTAAGAGTTATATCGCTTGATTTTTAACAAAGAATTATAACTATTCAAATAATATTAATTTAATAGTTATATCTATTTAATAGATTTAATTATTTAGAAAAGATACCTATTGAAAAGTTACATCTCTATGAATAGATATGAGAATTCCTATAAATAGGAGTAGTATTCCTATTCTTAGATTGTTCTACAAAGTTAAAGAATTATTGTAGAGTTTTTATAATAAAAAATTGATTTTCTTGTTATACTCTCTTAAGTTCTTAGCGGATTATTTCCATTATTATAAAACACAAAGTTACAAAGTTTCATTGTAACCTTGAAGTTCATTTGCTTAAAACTCATTTACATATCAAATATAAGTAAAGATGAATAAAATCTTAAAAATAATGACTTGATACACACAATGTCCTATTGATTGATTTTTTATATGAATAATTATTTATGTTTTGTTGGTATGTTCAAAATTATTTTTCACCAACAATTCAAAAATTCCACATTGATCTAATTTAATGACTTTAATAGATTCAATCATCATAAGAATACGACTATGACCAAAACAGTTTTTGCTTTAATCTATGCGAGTGTGATATTATACAAATATAAAAGAACCGATATAAATAAACATTGATCAATTTTAAATTTCAACACAATACATGCCTGTCTTCTTTTGCTAAGTAAAGTTTACTTAGCAGTAATAAAAACTACTAAAAAAATTAGTAAAATCAATTACAGTAGATTAAACACCTAAGTTGCACATCGCACTAATCTAATATAACAAAAAGCTTCAAAGCAAACCTAAATTTCATTTTTTTTCATTCACATCCTTCTCTCAACTCTCTCAAACCCTCTTAAGTCTCTCAACTCTCTCATTTTGATTATGTTCGATATTTTCTTTTAAAATAATATTTTTATTAATTATTTCAGTATTTTATTTTTTAAAATCGATTTTTCACGAATGGTCGCCTATCTAATCCACTTCGACAACTAGCATATTTTTGCCGCCCAAACAGTAATGATCAAACGAAAATTTAAATTTTGTTAATTTTAACAATGTTAAATTTATTTTTTTAATTTGAAATTATTTTTATTGTGTAAATAGACAAGTGATCATGTTCTGGAGGGCTTCATTCATAAAATGGGAAAACCTACGATCCCTGAAATTCATTGCCACTTGCAAGCGACTGGATTCTTACATGCGTCTCACATGTTCGGGGGCTGCAAACACGATTTGGCACAAATCAACGCATTGGTGGAAAGATGAAGGCCCTAAACACACACCTTCCACATTTCATACGGCGAGTGAACAATCACATTCGAAAGTGTAGAGCTACAACTCAGTTTATCGGTGGATGGGCCAGTCATCACAGGATCAGCGATCATTCTGAGTAAAGTGGGCCTCTGCGAATAACTGTTGGGAAAGGTCCTCGATAAGTTCGAAGGTGGTTGGATTTTGATGAACTAGTTGAATGATAATTTCGACAAGCTCCCTAAAGACCGAATAGAGGAGGTCGTAGAACAAGACGCTCGAGCATACATCATGAGATTAATTGGGGCATTTTAATGCTCGACAAATCTAGAAATTTGGTGCACATAAGGTGGTAACTATATCTAGTAGACTTTAACGAGTACGGAAAACTAAGTTTGGGATCTATTGTATTGTTCACATTTTACCAAGAGATGTGTCGAGCCACCAAACCGAGTGCGACATCGATCGTTGGTGTTTTTTTTTTATAGTTGTGGGCCTGGTGGCAACTACCATTTCTACATCCCAAGGTGACTGACTCATACATATTCCCGTTGATGACAAGGTAAATATCATATATTAACAAATACGTAGTCTGTACAGTAAATTTTTTATTATACGTTTTGACTAACATATCACTTATACAAGTGGAACCATCGGCCGAGTTACGTGGGACTACTCAAAGAGTTAGAAGATATTAGGCTATTGTTATATCAACGCTCAGAAGTTGAGGTTAGTTACTTATTCTTTCAAACCTATATTAGTTACGTAATGATTCGTAAAAAAATCCATATATAATGATATTTACTATTTTGCTTTTCATTTTGAATGGATGTTGATAGTCGTGAAACTAACTAAAAATTTGACTAAGGCAAGCGCACCTATCGAACAGTAGTATAGTTATGGTGAGACCGAAAATATCGTATCCACGAGGACTAAAAGTACTAGTAATTACTATCTTTTTATTATCTAGCCTAAAAATTAAGAGAATGTTTTATCTAAAACTAATTATCTATTAACTAAAATTACGATAGAGATTGAAGTTGGAAAATACTTTTGGAAAACCAGTGGAGAAGACAATACTCAAGGAATAATCCACCTAGACTTCACTTATTACCTTTGAATTAGACGATTTTTTCACTTGACTTAATCCGTAGAAATCCCCAATTTATGTTAATATCTCTCTCGAGGCTAAGAACAACTGACTCTAGGTTGATTAATCGAAATATCTTTCTAATTAAAACCCCTATTGTTGCATTAACTCGATCTATGGATTTCCTTATTAGATTTGACTCTAATCCGGCAGATTTATGTCATCCTATCTCTAGGATTGCATGCAACTCCGCTTAATTATAAATGATCTACTCTTAAACAGGGGCTTTTGCTCCACTGAATAAGCACATCAAAAACCTGAATTAATATCCTGGAATATTAAAGCAAGGGTTAAATTCACAATTAAAATAAGAACAAGTATTTATCATATAACTCAAATAATAATAAGACCCGTCTTAGATTTTATCTCTCTTAGGTATTTAGGGAGTTTAGTTCATAATAATAATGGAAAACATCTCAAAGTTTGGAAAACAACAAAGCATAAAGAAACCCAAAGAACTTCTAGGAAATTGGATGGAAATCTTCAGTCTTGATATAGATCCTGCCTCTAATGGTGATTCTGATGGCCGTGTGCCACGCCCGTGTGAAGGGGCTCAGGCCGTGTACAATTCTGACTTGGATTAATGTCGACACGGCTATGACACATGGCCGTGTGTCACATGTGGACGTGTAGCTCACCCGTGTGGAAGTGCGTAGGCTGTGTGCTAAGCTGAATTTGACCCATTTTGTCTGTTTTTGGCCCGTTTCTCGCTATTTTTGCTATCCTAAGCTCTCCTGAGTATAATACATGAAATTAAAGGATTAGGAGCATCAAATTCAATAAAACCAAGGAAAAATCATTCATAAATATGCCAAGCATGGGGTAAAAATATGTATATACTACGGTTCCCCACACTTAAGCATTTGCTTATCCTCAAGTAAAATCCTCAACTCACAAATAAAATAAATCCTTCTCAACTTATAATTCTCATTAATAATGTTCGAAATAATCCACAAGTAATCATACGTTAAGAGCTTAACTAAAAGAACATTAAAGTTTCAAACAATCCAAATTGAGCATTTCAATCATAAAATCATAGGTATCTCCCTTTATCTAAGTAATCACCTTTAATTCCAAATTGACAAGTTTGACATCCTCACTAATGATTCTCTCAAATTACTCAAAGTGTTTAAGGTTCAATAATTAAGCACTCAATAGTCAAACATGAAAAGTTATTACTATAGGCTTGCATGAAAATCAAATCTCCACCACTATAAATGAGATGATACACAAATTAAAAGGTCTTTAACTGGGTTTAATGGGGCTTGGGTTAAAGGTGTCGATAAACGCTGAAAAAAAGGGTTAGAATCGAGATTAATTTAATAAATTACCACACTTAAAAAAATGAAGCTAATTGTTTAATTACAAAAAAAAATGCCAAAATTCAAACTATCCGAAACTAATGATGTGAGCTTTTTCTCAATATAATAACGTTAACTTATTCAAGCTCTTTAGAATAATATGTAACTGAATAAATATAAATATACAGGGTTTTTTTTTAAGAACAAGTATGGAAAGTACATAATAAGAAATAATTCAGGAACTGAAATGAACGAACATAGTTAGGTAATTAATCAAATTAAATCTCGATAAAAAAGGAGTTAATAAAAAGGTAGAAATTCTTAATGAATCACAAAGTGTTAAATTGTGGGTTAATTTTAGGGAATATCAAGAAATAATGGTTAAGGCTCAAAGGGGTTCACAAGGAGTTAATTATGTGGGTAGGCTTTTTTATGGGGTAAATGGGTTAAAACCTAAGTGCCTTTATCATTTTCATATATCAAATCAAAGGTGTGGTCTTGACATGCATAATCAAAATAAGTTCTAGAATAACAAATCAATGTTGACACACTCATAACCAATAAAATCAGTGAGCAAGAAAGATATATGCTCTAAAAGGCTCAAGATCTCAAAAAAATTATGGGTATTTGATGTCAATCCTGTGAATTCAAAACTTCAAGATAACACCTCAATTAAGGGAAACAACCTAGTAATTTTTCTTCTCAAAAGTCAACTTATTATGCTCGATTCTCTAATGTCTTAAAGTTGAAACACTCAATGCACAATTACCTATGATTTAATTCAAAACATATCAATAAAAATCATAAATTAATCAAAATTTACTCTAATAATGATATGAGAAAATTATTTGAGAACAAGATAAAAATTCAGGAATTTTCTAATAATCACATAAATAACCTCCCCACACTTAAGATGTACATTGTCCTCAATGTACAAAGATAAGTAATAGAAATATAAGTAGAATATCAGAAGAGAGAGAGAGAAGTGAAACTACCCTGAATTTGGATGAAATCCTTGAAAGAGCGGAAACAGGTATAAAGAGATAGTGATGTATATGTGACATGTAGATAGAGGTGAAGGTGGTGGTAAAGGTTGGGTTCCATAATCACAGTACCTAGCGAAGAGGTTATCGTGGTGGTCAGTGTCATGGTGGCTATGGTCGTGGTCGAGCAGGTCATGGCAGTCGTGGAGGATTGTTTGTTTATTCCTGAGTAGTACCCTTCGACTAAACCTTTTGAAACTGCAATGCTATCAATAATATTTAAGGGATTTATATTTATAGGGTTGTTATGGTTAGTAATAATGAAGAAACAAGAGAAAAGAAAATCCAAATTATACTAATAAAAGTTTTATAAGAAAATGATAAATAAAGTGCAAAAGAAACGCAAAAAGAAAAAGAAAAAGAAAAAGAAAAAGAAAAACAAGTTGAAAATTAAATGGACTTAAAGTCCTCGTCGATAGCTAGATCCCGAGGTGGTGGTGCTGGAGGCGATATGTGAAAATGTTGGCAAATTTGTTGTAGAGTCGCCTCGATGCTGTCGAATCGCTGAGTGTAACATTGCTTAAAGAGATGAAGGTGGTCTGGAACTTCAGACAATGAAGCAGCCGCATGAACTGGTCGGTGACTCGGTGGTGGCTAAGAAGGTGTGTCCTTCTGAAATGCAGGGATATTGTCAAGAATATCCTCGGTGTCATCCTTATCGATGGCTCGTGCAAGTCGGTCCTAAGGAGGGTTGAACCCACGACGACGCTCAATTATTCGCATATGGAGCATACTTTGGATGCCCTGTGGGCTCATCTGGCTGATAAGAGTGAGCGATGAAGACTACACCACTGTATTCAGGAGCCTAAAATATCGCGTTAGACGAGTCACATATGGGCCGATGCTGATGACTCCCTTTCGGTGTCGTTCTGTCTGATGGCGAAAGGCAAGGGCAACAAAGTATGCGAGATCAAAAATATGCCCTTGCCTCATGCTCCACAGGAAGTATGCATCGTGAGTGTTAATGACGCCAGTGCTCTCTCGCCTCCTCGTTAATGTGTGTGCCAAAAGGGCATGGAGATAGCATAGAGCTCGAGCTAGAGCCGATTCCTTTGAATGGCCAGGATTATAAATGTCTGTAGCAGGCTGGAGGTCTATCCAACATAATGAAGGTGAACAATGGATGTGACGGTGGAGGTGGGGAAAGTTGTCAGCCTCTATAAACTTGTAGGTATAGAGTCCCTAGGCAGCTCCAAATTTCGAGACACTCAACTGACATATTAAACCGTCAAGGCGAAATTGAACTGTTCCTAGGTCCTCGTACTCTGCTATCACTGTCTGTAACTGGAAAGTGGAGCCGAGTTCCAAGGTGAACTCCAAATATGTCGACTTGATGATATTGAAGAAGCGGTCCCACGGAGCGGTGATAAGGAGTGCCCGAACTAAATCAGCTAGGTGGACCTCCTCTAGTGCGGCCCAATCGATGCAATGCCCCACACCAAGGGGTCGGGCACGTAGAATCTAAAATAGTTCCTCTTGGGGCCCTGGTGGAAATTGGATGAATGGATGTTGTATCTCAATAGTTGGGCCAGATAAGGATGTCGCTCCTTTTCGTTTTTTAGAGGCAGGGACTGCAGCTTTCTTGCATTTTGGATTCATCATAATGTATCTGCAATAAATGGAGTAAATAAATCAAATTTGACAAATTAACACAATAGGCCAGTCCAATAACTTGATTTGGCTCAACAACTTGGACAAATCAATATGCCACTACCCAACAATAACCTAATAAGCTGAATTAAAACTAATAATGATCATGAATAAGTAAATAAAAATGAAGAGACAGAGTGGCAAGATAATAACATAAAAATAGTAGCAAAACTCAAGTAAAAATAGGGATGTAAAATGGAGCCGATAGTAATAATGACTGGGAACATAAAAAAAAATGAACAAGATACTAAAGCCACAAAAGAATAGAGGAAGATTTAACTAAACTAATTGAATATTTAGGAAAAATAGAAATAGAAAAACTATGTAGAATACCACCAAAAGAAGAATTTCATCAAACCAAATCAATAATCAGCAGGTCCAGATTTATTAAACATTTATATATGAAGTAAGTAAAGCAATAAAGTCAAATAATAAACATAATGTAATAAGAAATAATAAAGAAATAAATAATATTAATGATAGCTAAATAAATAATAATAACGAGGAATAGATGGGTCAAGGAAATGTGACCGACGGTAGTGGTTACTGGTTGGCGCAGGTTGGAGCGGGTACGGGCCGAAGATGGTGAGCGGCGGCGCGTGGTGGTCGGAGGGGAAGGGGGAAGAGAGGGAAAGAGGAAAATAAGGAGAGGGGGAACGGATAGAAAGGGAAAGAAAGGAAAAAGAAAAATGGAGAAGGAAGATAGGGGTGAAGTTAGGAGAGGGAAAAATTAGAAGGAAAAGGGGGAGGTTGCTAGCGACGGCACGTGGTGGTCGGAGGACGGGAAGAGAGGGAAAAGGGAGAAGGGAGAAGGAGAGGGAAGGGCTGGTTGGGGAAGATGATGAATAGTGAAGGGGAAGGGGAAGGGGAGAAATTAGGGTTAGAGGGATTAAAAGGGGCCACGATCGTGTAAGCCCCGTTTTGAGCCACACGATCGTGGCACACGCCCGTGTAGTGTATTCTTGGCCCATGTTTTTCGTGAAATCGTAGTCAGTGTCGAACACAGTTCTTTGGCCAAGCCCGTGTTCCCAAGTGGTGTGGTGCACACGACCGCGTCGCATAGCCGTGCGCACGTTCGTTCGCTTCTCCCACACCCGTGGTCATGATTTGTGCTTGTGGGTTGATGCTTTAAGTCAATATCGCACATGGCCTGTGGACACGCCCATGTGTCTAAGCCGTGTGGCCTATACGGCTGCATCGTAAGGTCATGTGGTGCTCCCTTCGTTTCTCCCACGCCCGTGGTAAGTCCAACACACCCGTGGTCATTAATCAGGATTGCGCACGACCTTTAAGCACGGCCTTGGCATCAGCCCGTGTTCTATTCTGACTTTTTCGCAAGTTTCGATCTTTGAGTAAGTTCTCACACGGCCTATAACACGCCCGTGTGATAGGCCGTGTGTCTCCCACGGCTACCTCGCACGACTGTGGCGATTTATCCCAGGTCGTGCCTCTGTTGATATTTTTGGAAATTAAAGTGCAGTTTTACCACGGTCTCGGACACGCTCGTGCCCTTTAACCGTGTGGTGCACACGGCCGTCTCGCACGGCCATGGCTATTTGTCGTAGCCCGTGTGTCATCCTGCCTTTGGAAAAATGTTTATCCTGTTTAGGCAAGGCTATGGCCATGCCCGTGTCTCCTGCCTGTGGGGAGCCCACAGCCTAAAGCACACCCGTGTGTGCCAAGAATACCTGCAGTTAGATTGTAAGATAAAAAGGAAAAATAATCTAAGTTATTTAATGGGGTTAGTGCTCGAGTTGCCTCTTAAGAAGCGCTTATTTAAAGTCTAAGCTCGACTTACCTCAATTTCGTGTGGTCACAGTGGATTGAGGAGTTGAAACTCCTCATCTCTGCTATCAATTTTATCAAAATAAGGTCTGAGTCGAGTATTATTTACCTTGAAAGTTCTAAATTCAGTGTGTGTTACCTCGACTGTACCATGTGAGAAGGTTTTGAGTACCATGAAGGGGATTGCTCCGTTTGTATTGTGCTCGAAAGTAGCAATTCGGGGGTCCTTTTCATCTAGCAATACTTTGTCCCCGACCTTAAATTACATTGTTTCATCCCTACGCTTGTCGTGGTGTTGTTTTGATTCATCGTGTACTTTTGGTTTCTCCTTGACATGTGTTCACCATTCGTCTAGTTCATCGATGTTTAGTCTTCGTTCCTCATGACTCGTTCTGTTTTTGTCACATGGACTAGAATGTGTCTCCATCATGTTCTTTTTAGGGGTTTCTTCAAAAGAAGTTTGAGCCATAATGTTATTTATATCAACAGAACTTGTATAACCATCTTACTTACTAGATAATTTAATCAAATCATGAGCTTGGAGAGTAATCGTGCCATCTTCTACACGAAGTATTAGTTCTCCTGTGCCAACATTAATGATAGTCCTAGTAGTTGCTAAAAAGAGTCGTCCTAAAATCAAAGGCACGTCACTATCTTCTTCCATATCTAGAACAACTAAATCAATTGGGAATATAAATTTATCAATTTTGACAAGCACATCTTCAATAATACCCCTAGGAAATCTAATTTTTTTATCTGCCAATTGAATGCTCATCTTAGTTTGTTTGGTTTTCCCAAGACCTAGTTGTTTAAACATTTTATAAGGCATGACATTAATGCTTGCCCCTAAATCATCCAAAGCATTGTTAACATATAAACTACCAATTAGACAAGGAATCGTAAAACTCCCTGGATCTTTAAACTTGTTGGGTAGCTTATTTTGTAAAATGGCTGAACAAACTGCGTTTAATTCCACATACGATGCATTATCTAACTTTCGTTTCTTAGCTAAAAGCTCCTTTAAAAATTTCATTGCATTTGGCATCTGCGAAAGAGCTTCAATAAATGGTAAGTTAATATGTAATTTTTTTAATAATTTAAGAAATTTATCGAATTGTTCGTCTGTGTGGTCTTTCCTTGTCGTATTAGGGTATGGCATACGAGGTTTATACTCTTTGCTTACTAGTTTCTACTTACTGTGGTTCATCTCATCCTTACCGTTACTTGCCACAAGTCATTGCTTTGGTTCTGGTTCAGGTTCAACTAACCCTTCCTCATCTCGAACAATAATCGCATGAAGTTGTCCCCTTGGCTTAGTTTCAGTGTTACTTGGTAGGCTACCTTATGGTCTTTCAGAAATCAACTTAGCAAGCTGTCTTATTTGAGTTTCGAGCCCTTGAATTAACATTTGCTGATTCTTAAGCACTATTTCGGTATTCTGAAAACATGTTTCTGACACCGAGATGAATTTTTTGAGCATCTCTTTAAGGTTCCGTTTCTTCTCTTGTTGGTAAGGTGGTTATTGAAAGCCTGGGGGATGTTGTGGCCTTTGATTTTCTTGACCACCCCACGAGAAATTGGGATGGTTCCTCTAACCTGCATTATAAGTGTTACTATATGGGTTATTTTGAGGTCTAGGATTATTACCCATATATTGGACTTATTCCTCCTCGGTGCTAGGGTTGAAGGATGGAAAATCTGTATTGTGTATTCCTCCTTCATTTGAATCACACCTCATTACTAGATGTACCTGAGTAGAACCATACAAACCATCAATGTTTTTATTTAAAAGTTCTACCTGCTTAGATAGCATAGTGACCACATCGAGGTTGAAAACACCAGCTGCTTTTGTTGGCTTCATTCTCATGACTTGCCACTGATAGTTATTCAGTGACATCTCTTCAATAAATTCGTAAGCCTCTTCAGGTGTTTTGTTGTTTAAAGTTCCACCGGTGGCTATGTCGATAAGTTGTCTTGTTGAGGGGTTCATACTGTTATAAAAAGTCTGAACCTATAGCCATAGAGGTAACCCATGGTGAGGGCACCTTCTCAATAATCATTGTATCTCTCCCATGCATCATAAAGTGTTTCCAAATCCATCTGTACAAAAGAAGAGATATCATTCCTTAGTTTAGCTGTTTTAGCCGGAGGAAAATGTTTCGGTTATTTGTTCCCAAGTGGTGATTGATCCTCGTGGTAACGAGTTCAACTACTACTTAGCCTTATTCTTTAACGAAAAGAGGAATAACCGAAGACGAATGGCATCATTAGAAATGCCATTGATCTTAAAAGTGTCGCAGAATTCCAGAAAATTTGCTAAATGAGTGTTTGGATTCTCGTCCTGCAAACCATCAAACTGAACAAACTGTTGTATCATTTGAATCGTGTTAGGTTTCAGTTCAAAATTATTTGCAGCAACAGCAGGTCTAACTATACTCGATTCAACTCCTGTTAAATTAGGTTTAGCATAATCATACATAGTACGAGGAGTAGGATTCTGTTCGACTGGATTTGTAGCAACCACAGGAGGTAGCAGATTATTCTGATTTTCAGCCATCTCCTCGGTTGTAGTATGGTTATCGTCCTCTTACCCTTCCTCTATGTATTGTAGGCTTTGCCTTATTTCTCTTCGATTTCTACGAGCTGTGCTCTCGATCTCACTGTCAAAAAGCAAAGGTCTTGACGGGTTTCTTCTAGTCATAAACTATAAAAACCTGCCAGAGGTAAAGAAAAGAAAAATTAGTAAAGAAAAAGTAAACTAAAAATAAAAAGTAAATTGCAATAAAAGTAAAAATGGCTAAAGTAATAAAAATTAAGTGTTCCTAATATCTTAGTCCTCGGCAACGGCGCCAAAAACTTGATGGTCGTGAAACTAACTAAAAATTCGACTAAGGCAAACGCACCTATCCAACAGTAGTATAGTTATGGTGAGACCAAAAATATCGTATCCACGAGGACTAAAAGTACTAGTAATTACTATCTTTTTATTATCTAGCCTAAAAATTAAGAGAATGTTTTATCTAAAACTGATTATCTATTAATTAAAATTACAACAGAGATTGAAGTTGGAAAATACTTTTGAAAAACCAGTGGAGAAGACAATACCCAATGAAGAATCCACCTAGACTTCACTTATTACCTTTGAATTAGACGATTTATTCACTTGACTTAATCCGTAGAAATCCCTGATTTATGTTAATATCTTTCTTAAGACTAAGAACAACTGACTCTAGGTTGATTAATCGAAACCTCTTTCTAATTAAAACTTCTATTGTCGCATTAACTCTATCTATGGATTCCCTTATTAGATTTGACTCTAATCAGGTAGATTTATGTCATCCTATCTCTAGGATTGCATGCAACTCCACTTAATTATGAATGATCTACTCTTAAATAGGGGCTTTTGCTCCACTGAATAAGTACATCAAAAACCTGAATTAATATCTTGGAATATTAAAGCAAGGGTTAATTTCACAATCAAGAATAAGAACAAGTATTTATCATATAAATCAAAGAGTAATAAGATTCGTCTTAGGCTTCATCTCCCTTAGGTAGTTTAGTTCATAATAATAGAAAACATCTCAAAATTTGGAAAACAACAAAACGTAAAGAAACTCGAAGAATTTCTAGGAAATTGGATAGAAATCTTCAGTCTTAATGTAGATCTTCCTCCTGAGCTAATTCCGATGGTTATCCTTCAGTATTCTCTGCCTTCTACTCTGCGTGTCCTTTTAATCCTCTTCTAGGGTCTTTATATAGGCTTTGGAATGCTTCAAAACCCTCAAAATTAGCCTTTTTCGAGTAGAATTAGATTTGGGCTCGACAGGGACACGGTCGTGTGCTACGTCCGTTTGAAGGTGCTCAGGCCGTGTACAATTCTGACTTGGATTAATGTTGACACAGCCATGCCACACGGCGTGTGGTCTACCTGTGTGTCACGCAGGCGTGTGGGTCACCAGTGTGGAAGTGCCTAGGCCGCGTGCTAAGCTGAATTTGGCCTATTTTGTCCGTTTTTAGACCGTTTCTCGCTCTTTTTGCTATCCTAAACTCTCCTGAGTATAAAACATCAAATTAAAGGATTAAGAGCATCAAATTCAATAAAACCAAAGAAAAATCAATCATAAATATGCCAAGTATGGGGTAAAAATATGTATATACTACGGTTTATCATATGTCGTACGTCGACATCGATATCATATCTTTCATCATGCCAGAAGTGTTAGACAATTGAAAAATGTGGGACGTCAAGGTGTCGTTGGTAGTGTAAGCAATAATGGAAATGTACAAATCAAACCGGATGTTTCGATAGTTCAGATCGAGGTAACAAATTTCACCGCCACCATAAGACCTGAAGGAACTGTACAAGGTAGACATGTAGGGGAAGGACAACAACAACTGGGTGTTGTTGCTTGGGGAACGCATCAAGACGTGGGATTGTAGGATGCAATCCTCACCCATTTACGAACCATTTTTCTCAACAGACCTTTCCCTGTTGCTATAAAATGGCTCACACACACTATTCTTCATCATCTCTCAATCATATAATTTCTCTCCAATCCTCTCCATTTCTCTACTATAAACTATTTCTCGGTCTTAAAAATTTTGATCGTTAAAAATATTTGGTTTGCGTTTGAGGTATTATTGAGTCGTTGGTGATGCGATATCGCTCTGTGCTACACACATTTCATATATCATGTCAAAATGAGAACATTTCCTCCGAAACCTATCCTAAAGAAATTGATTATGGGGTGATTTTGCTTTCTACGATCAAGGGTGTAAGTCGGCGTGAATGTCTCAATCGACGACCGTTATACGATAATGGATCGGGGTATAACGGAGGAGCCAGTTGATAGTCGTTACATGATCACGAGCTCAATCTTTTCAAATACCTTAAAATAATGCCCTATAAATATCATACAATAATTTGATTGTATATTCATACGAAAAAACTTTGAGGTTTCCCGCTATAATCGATGTAATTTTTTTCTCCATTTCTAGGCAACCAGTACCTTTAACCTTACTTATTATTCAAAGGTCGACACCATTGTAAACGCAAAAAGACTCTCAGGCAGGGAGCAGCTGTTGTGGTGCAGTAAAGGTGGTGCTCATTCTGGGGCGACGATGGTTGTCATTATTACACAACCTATTAATAATTACAACTACTATCACGTCGACCCGAGTTTGACCTCTACTGTGCATTTGCTCTCCTCTTAAGAGCCTTCTTATATCTACATCAGTATCAGCCTTAGGACAAGAATGAAAGGTTCAAGATACTAGCTGTTTGAAAATAGAGAAAAAGAATTACGTTGATTACACCAGAAGTTCTCAAAGTTTTTCCATATGATTGTGCCATCAATCTTATTTATGGTATATATGGGAAATTGTTTGTGGGTGTCAAAAAAGCTTGAACTCCCTACCGCATAACAATTGTCATCGAACTCTTAGTTATACTCGAACCAATAACCGCATCACTACTGCCGATTAGAACTTCCACCAGGACTTCGACCTCTGATTGTATCAAGCATTGTTGCCCCCAAAACCTGATTTCCCCAAGATTGGTTTCTCAGGTCATGGTCCTATCCCGCCATAACATATGAAATCTATGTGTGTTGAGACACGTTATCACATCCCTAACCCCTTAAAACTATCTAAGAACTTCTATCGTTTCAATCAAAAACCCTAAATACTTTCAAAATATCCTAAACCCTAAAAACTATAAACCCTAACCCTAAAAAACAAAAAGTCCTAACCTTGGATAGAGAAATGGAAATTGCACCCAACTGAACGCAATTTCTATTTCTCTCTCTTAAAAATGAAGTATTTCCCCAATTAAATTTAAAATTAGCCTAAAAACTTAATTAATTAAAAAAATGGCCTATAGTCCTTATTTTGCCCATGGATTGGGCCATCAAATAAAACATGACTCACTTTTTAGATTCAATTTGATGGAAGCCTAGTTTCTTATTTATTTATTGCTTCTAACTTATATTTCTTTGGGATAAATGTTAAAGATATACATGAAGTTTGCTTTAATATTCAATTTGATACAAGAACTTCGATTTGATACAATTACATACATGAAACTTGAATTGTAATTCATATGTATACATGAAACTTTGATTTTATTCAAGTGTACACATTTAAAGAAATGAATACATACTTTTATTTTCATATTAAATTAATATAATTGTTTGTATATGCAATATATTAATGTAAAGTTGTGTTAATTCGATAATGTTATCAATGATTTGTGAAAATTGAATCAAATAAAAACTTCATGTATAAAATTACACAAAATCAAAATTCATTTATGACATTGTATATTGAATCAAGTTCATGCATAGTTTTGATATTTATCCATATTTCTTTCGACACAAAAATACTTATATTTATTTAATTACATCTTATTAGATTGGGATAAGTATCAAAGTTATACATGAACTATGGTTTAATGTACAATTGTATAAATGATTTTTATTCTTCCATTTTATACATGAAATTTTGATTCGATACGATTTTTTAACTAAATTATTGATATAATATTATTTTATGTTTATATATTGCATACATAAATAATTATATTTATCTAATATAAAATAAACTGATGTATTTATTTCTTTAAATGTGCATGATTAAATCAAAACTAAAGTTTCAAGTATACATTTGAACCACAATTAGTTTCACATGTATAATTACATCAAATTAAAATTTATGTATACAATTACACATTAAATCAAAATATATATATAATTTTGAAATTTATTACTACAGCCCAATTTGTTTCTTTCCTTCTTTCATTTATTTATTGTTTTTAACTTATATTTCTTTTGCACTTAAATTTGTTTACTTTTATTTTAGAAACTTCTTCCAATTAGATTCAAGTCCAATTTTTCTCTCTCTCTTCTATTTATATATTGTTTCTATTTTATTTTTGCCTAAAAGAAAAATCAGACCAAAAACCAATTTGTACATCAATTCGTAATAAGGGAAAGAATTAAATAACTTGCAAATCAGTGTAAATTGCAATTAAATCGTGAACCATCAAGTAGATGAAGTCATTAAAAACAAGTTGAATCCATTGTTTACATTTTGGATCAAATATCTTCACCCAAACTACAAAATGAAAACGTTTTTTGCCCAAATCCCTTGAAGCTTTTCTACTTTTTGTCTCCGCACACTTAGTTTCTATGCTCAAGATAACCAGATCAAACTCAACATCTAGAAAAAACCTCAGCATTCCCCCCCCCCCTCCCCCTTTTTGCTAAAAACCTAATACTTACAACATTGAATCAATCAAGCGAAAAAGACTGATGAGAAAGAGGAAAGTCAGAGATGAACTGAACACTGAAAGGTGGTTTTCTCGTAGATTGAACGAAAAAAAAAAGGGGACATATAAAAGATTAATGAGAAAAAAAACAAATGGGGTGAGCGACAAAGGAAAAAATGAAAATGGGAAACTTAAAAGTGAAAGTTCGAGAGTGAAAGCTTTTGAGTTATGTGGGCTTAATTGTAGTTTATAAACTCAAACGCTGATCCAAATTAAAAATAGATAATTTAATTAATTTTATCTTTAATCTATTTCTAAAAACCTTTTTAAAGAATACTTACATTTGTTTTTTTAGTTTTATGGAGAAAAATACCTCTACTTTTAATTTTCAATCCTTCCCAATCAATTTAAAAAAAAAAAATACACACACACTACAAGTATTTGGTGTTGAGAGGGAACAAGGATATGACAAATAATGACTTTAATTTCTCACCCTAGTTAGTGAACAAGACCTTTTTTCATTTAGTTTTTATATTTAACATTTAAGCTACTTAAGCATCTTTGTAAAAGTTTTAAAAAAATCGGAACTTTCGAACTTCCTATTAATGAACAAAGAATACTTTTCTAATTCAAAAAGAATGAACTCTGCAATGTATTTATTACTGAGAGCCAATAAAATAATGACAAATTGAGGCCTTAATTTACATTTGATCCCTAGTGTTTGATCCTAATTCCATCCTTGTCTACACATAGGAACTTTCCATCAAATGCCTTTTTCCTTGCTGCATTCAAAGTTCAAACTCAAAGATGATCCTAACTTTCCAACTTCACCCGCTTTGTTCACTAGTCAAACTCTCACCACCACCATTGTCGCTGGTCATCGGAAATTGGGACAGTTGTTCGAGCATGGCTTATACTGGAGGCCAGAAAGCATGCTATCATGAGACACACGATTTTTACCCACTTTAGATCTTTGGATCTTAGACCACTTCTATTGTACCTATCAACGATTTTGGGTCGGGAAAGGGCCATATTGAATTCAAAGGATCCTTTAGTTACATCCTTTGTACATGAGATAAAAGCCTAATTCTATCCCATTATCAAGCAACCAAAGACCATGTTTTCTCTCTTTCTTTATAAGCTTTTGTTAGGATTTCCATTTACCCTTGTTTCGCATGGATGAATTTTTCATTTCAATTAAGTAAAATATGTATTTATCATCGTGGTTGAATAATTTTGAAAAAAAAAATTTATAATCTTTTTTAATAATATATGTGACTCCTATTTCAGTCAAATTTGAGAAATAATATTTCAGTTAAACTTTATTTATTTGTTTTAATCAAACTTTGATTAGTTTAGATTGTTTTATTATTATTTGACCTATGAATTTAGCCTATAAATAGGTTCTTTTGCAATATACCCATTAGATATTAGAACTCATAATACATTTAGAGAATGTTATGTTTACATTTTGAGGGTTCTTTGTTTTCAGATTTTCAGGGTTAAGTTTTTATCTCTATTTTTTGTACTCTTTGTTCTTTTGCCATTATAGTAAAATTATCTTTGCCCGTGGTTTTTTATTCTCTTTGGAGAGTTTTTCCACATTAAATTTGGGTGTTTAATTTCTCAATTTCTTTAGTTTTTTTTTTTTACTTATTGCTTAGTTAGGTCGATCCCAACAATATGTAATTAAATTTTTTATGACAGAGGCATATCCTTAAAAGGAGCTTAGAACCCAAAGAAAAAAGGGAATTGCCGCAGTTTAAAATTTTTAATATATTTTTGAAAATTTTAATTATTCTCCAAAAAATTAATATTAAGATTGGTTATTGTTTTATGATTTTAGGTGTGAAAGCGAGAAAACTCAATCCATTCATTATTAGGAATATCTGTAAGTGTTTTTTTTTTTTGGTGAAAAACAAAAGAGACAAAGCTAATTAGTTACATCCAACATACTTGAGAAAAAACCTTTTGACTGCTCTAAATCTAACAGATTCCGAATTCTGAGAGAAGGAAAATTAAAGAATTGCAGATTCCTTCTAGAAGATAGAGCTTCATTTGCCATGTAATCAGCAGCTTCATTTTGTTCTCTGGGGATATAGCGCAAACTCTATGAACTCTCTTGGGATAGCATCCTCTGAATTCGCCTGATTAAAGCAAAGTTTGTAGTGGCAAGGTTACTTCCCTGGATAACTCGAATGACATCCAGACTGTCCGAGAGAATTATAGCAGAGAATTATATCTGTAAGTGTTTTTATGTTGTAAATAAATTACAAAAAAGTTGAATATCTATAATTGTACAAGAATGAGTGAGAATTGAGCTTAAATAAATCTTCATTTATTTTACATTTCTAGTTTTCAGTTGTTTGCAACTCAGCACGAATATTATTTGCATAATCCATATTGCTCATATGTTAAACACTATAATAAAGAGCCTCTTTCTACAACAAGACAACTTAGCCGAAATCCTGGAAGAACATATGGTTCACGTCGTAAATATGGGCTGAAACATCTGCGTTTAAAGTATTATCCTTTCCTATTTGTCTCAATTATTGAGAATAGAGAAAAAAAAAAAGTAAGCCCAATGCTTTTACTTCTTTAGCACTTACTGAAATCTAACCTTTAAAGGATGAGGGTCACCAAAATGTTAGGATCAAATTGAACTCTTGTCCTATGTATTGTTGTACATATGTATTATAAAATAATGATCACATAAACCCGTGCCAATCTGAACCATGTTTATGCATTTTTGAAATACGTATAATAAAATTTTAATCACTAGATTATGTACCGAACTCTCTCTCGCCCTCCTAGCTAATAGTAACACCTGAGTTTTAGTTTAGGGTCCCAATCGGAGACAGATTATATGCAAGAGTTAATTGGATGTGCGTCTACATCGCTGTGAATTGGTCAGGACCATGTTTCTCGCCAAGATGCCCAATTCACACGCCATGGAAACTACCTGACAAAAAATTGAACTAAAAGAGAGAGCATCGACAACTGAAACTTGTTGACCCAGAGACCAGGCAATGAAGGTCTCCGTGATTGACTTAGCAGCCTACCATATGTGAATAGCACGTGGCATGCATGATCTAAACAGGCGGAGATGAGGGAAATTTAACCCTCCATGTCCCTCAAGACTCGAGAAGATGCAATGCAAGTGGCGGTTTGGCCATGCAGCTTTGTCTTCAAAACACTGGCCCCTACCCACCTTCCCTTCCACTGTCGGACCCATGTGTTCTTGTGGCTGTTTGCACCCCGTGCCCTCTCAGTTCCCTCTTTTTTCCATTCTACTGACTTCTTCACCCAAATCCACATGTTTAATCGTAATTTGGAATTGTATGAATATATACTTAGCGTATACGGTCGACATGTTTAAAGATCACCAAAGTTGAATGACTTGAATCTCATCCTTAGCCATAATTAAATTATGACGATAGCTCTCAGGCTTTGTATAAGCTTCGTATACAAAATTGAAAACTATGTATATCAGGTTACTTATTTCTTGCAAGTAAAAAAATATATAGAATAATCCCTACTTCAGGGGCAAAACTGGAATCTGCTCTTCCTCTACTAGCTTGATTACATATATTCTTCTATTTTACAAATTTTATGAATGGTTCAGCTCTGGAGAACGCTAAGCACTTCAAAAATTAAAGCATGGTCAATGAAATGGAAATTTTAGTTTTACATGCTTTCTCACGCTTCTGATCGTAATTTCTTTTTTAAAAAAGGAAGTTGCAATAAAAAGAAGTACATATTTTAATTTCTAGGTCTGAAACTGGGATGTATATATTTGGTTGATAAAAGGAGGGCTAAGCACTTAGATTAGCCATTACATTGTGACGCCCAGCCTATCGTCTATCCCAATATATTCAAATTGACAGCTTTTACAAAATATAAAAGGTTTCCTTGTGAGAGAGAAAGGTAACTCCCTTTGTTCATGCGTGTAGAGTGATGCATATTTTTTCTTGGGTGTTTTCAGCTGAAACCGCGTTTTTTAAATCCTAAGTGAACATTCATGTTTGTAGGTAAATTAAGACATCTTCTTCGTGCTTAATCAACCCAGTACTATGCAGGGGTCTTACCCATAATAGAATTATTTTTTTTGAATTAGAATAAAGCCCAAACAATAAATTTGACTCGAACTCAGATCATACTGAGAACAATGAACATCTTTGATCGTCATGTTATCCCATGAGGTTCGTAATTTTATTTTAATCCTTTTAAAATGAATTTTTTATTTATTTAACACAAAAGTAAAATTAGATTATAACCTCTTAAATATTTATAATTCAATTATGATATGTGAAAATAAAAAATTCTATTTCTTTTAAAAGTTATATAATTCTAAATTAAAATTATGAGAAATTTATATCTTCATCCATTCAAAAATTTGAAATTTAATTTGTCATAATAAACTCTAGTTTTACCTATTCGACTAAAAATCTCATAAATGTGTGATGATTATCAATGATCAAAGAAAGCTAGGTACGTGTAAAATTAGCCCTATGTTTGGGTAAATAATTATAAAAGAAGAAAAATGAAAAAAAGAAAAGAAAGAGAAAGAAGTTTAAAGAAAGGATGTTATTATTTTGTATGGACAAATAAAATTAATAAAGTGAAGGAATATTTGCGATTAAACGGTAGAAAGTTAAGGAAATGATTAATTATAATTATTTTTCCAATTATATCTTTTGTAAAATAATTCATGTAAAAAAATTAATAGGATAAAAATATAATTTAGCATCTTAAAATTATTCCATTTTTTTCTTTAGCTTTTACCCCAAATTAAAAAGTAACTCAAGAAAAAATAGTTGCTCAAATAAAAGAAACCATCCCAACAAAGCAAATAATGTTATTTTCCTTTCCTTTCCCTAGTTTTAATGCAATTCAAACATAGTGTAAGGTTTACACGTATGGTATTTTTGCTAATGATGATCGATGGTTTGACTCCGGTGTCTTGGTGTTTGGAATATACTTTTTTTATGGGAATCAAATTTATCGTGCTTAATTTCTTATATCTATAAATAAAATAAACTTGCAAATAAGGAAATGGAATTGAATCTCGCATAGATAAAAAGAATTAAATATTGTAACCAAAATCATGGACACAAATAAGTCATCTGTAAGGAAAATAACTAAAAGTTTTTAATTAGTCCCAAAAAAAACATAAAATAAGGAAACAGATAAAGCAAAATAACAGAAATTTGAAATAATGAAGAAACGAAAGTGAGTAGTTCCTCTGACGGATTATGCATGGGATATGTATTAAAATTATCGATTAAAATAGTTAAGATTAGCCCAATTGAAAAATATGTCTTCTCTCTATGATAATTCTGGTTCTGATAAATCCATAGTGGAGGAGTTGATACCTTAAAAGGTTCAATTTAGAGAGAAAAATGATGACATGAGTAGTGATATGATGGTTGATCTGTCTTCGGAGCAACCGATCTTGTGGAAAGACAAGCTCGTTGGACAATCTCTAAAGGACACTTTCAATAGATCGAAAGGAAAAGAAGACCTTAACATATTAGAAGGAGACATCCAAAAATCTTTTGTGAATGGCATTTCCGCTATAACTTTCTCAAATAAGATTCATCAAATCCTCATTCAAGGTATGGAGAACACAGTGATTTTAAAACTTTTTTGTCGTAATATTGGATTTTCTATTTTACAGAACAAAATATACAATTTGTGGAGGCCCGTAGAGCCTTTGCATATGATGGATATCGAAAATGGATATTTTCTGGTCAAATTTCAAAATAAATGGATTGTGAAAGAGTTCTTTCTGAAGGACCTTGGATCATTTTGGGTCAATATTTGACTGTTCAGCCTTGGATGTTAGCCTTCGACCCTTCACAAGCATATCTAAATGTTGTGATGGCATGGATCAGATTTCCTGGCCTTCCTGGTTATTTATACAATCATAAAATCATCACTGAGATAGGGTGAATGGTTGGAAAAGTAGTCAAGTTGGACATGAACACAAATAACAAAGTAAGGGGTCGTTCCGCTAGAATGGCAGTCTATGTTGACCTGGATAAACTGTTGGTTTCCCAAATTCTGATTAATGGTTGAAAACAAATGTGGAGTAAGAATTGTTATCCACAATCTGTTTCCATTGTAGGAGATATGGATATGACACTAGTGGAAAGAAGGTTGACTCAACGGAAGTGTCTTCGAAAAGGCAAAATAGGGTGTGAACGGGTTGGAGAAGACAAACGAAATCTATGGGCTGTGGATGATTGTTGAAAGGAAATCATGGCAGGAGCCTAAAGAGATTGTCCAAAACTCTTTAGGAAACCAGGAGAAGGGAAAGAAAGGTTCCCATTTTAGGGTCCTTAATAACAGAGATTTGACTAAAAGAAATTATGAAGTAGATTCCCAAGATTCTTAGAGACTTAAAGGGAAAGAAGTCCTAATTGGAAATTCCCAAAAGGGGGTTTCTGGCCCCCAGCACAATGGTTAGATTGACTCAACTAAAAGAAATAATATTAAAGGTAAAAGAAAGGAAGTGGGCCTCAACATTGACCCTGGCCCATCTGCAAAAGAGAACATGGGTCAAATAGAGGGACCCAAGCTACGACCCAATGGCAGTAATAAAAGCTTACAGTCTTTTAAAGATCTGGCTAAGCAGTTGGGCCTTGGGGTCACTCTGGTTACTCAAGCTCGAGACATGTTGGATCAGGCAGGATCGAATATAAGGGCCCATTCCAATTCAGATGGTGCTAACAGGTGCAGTCAGTTCCCTAAAGTGGCCGGATCGCAAAGGAAACCTAACTTTGGGGCGATCCACAGCCTGAAGGCGAGGCATCAAGTGTTCAAATAGGACTATCATCTGCTGTGCAAGACAAAAATGAAGTCTTGGTAGAAGTAGGAGGCCTTGATTCCGGCAAACACTCGGCTGTGGTTTTTCCTACAAACAAAAATTTTAGAATCAACAGCAGAGAGCATATTCTGGAAAACACTCTGGGTTCGTCTAAAAGGGCTTTCTCGGGTATTGGTAAGGGAATGAAAAATAGGGGAAAAGGAATTACCAAAAAACATAACAAAATTTATCATGGTAATAACACCCGATTCAAGACCTCTGGCTCAACTCGAGTAATGTTGAAGACGTATATGGTGCAATTGGCTGACAGTCTTTCGATTGTACTTAAAGACGATCTTGTTTTTGAAGTGATTCCAGAATCGGATGAACAACAAGAGGGAGTTAGGCTCCCTAGGAAGTAACATTAGGTGTTGTGGGTATTTTTGGTCCTTTGAGCTCTTCTGGGGATTTGGAGTTTGCTTTATTTTAAAGCTTTGCAGTTTCAAATTTTTTTCTTTGTTTTATTTTTATTTATCTATTATGGGAATAAACTTATAAATTTTTACATGGAATTTCCAAGGTTGTGCTAACAGGAATTTTATTCGAGCTTTTCGGGAATACAACGTGGAAAACCAGCCTAATATATTTTTCTTGGTAGAACAGAGAGTGAGTGGTATTAAGGCTAATTTGATTATTGAGAAATTGGGTTTTAATTGCTCAAACCGGGTTGAGTTGAAGCTGTTGGTTTTTCAGGTGGTATATAAGTCATGTGGAAGGAGACTTTTCAAGTTCAAATCATTCAAAATCACCCTCAATTTATTTTTTTACATATTGATAATTTTGTCCCTCATAAATTTCTTTTTATTTCTTTTGTTTATGGTAGCCCAAATAGATCAAAATGTAAGCTTCTTTGGGAGGGGTTAAAATTCGTAGTCCCAAATCATTCTATCCCTTGGCTAATTATGGGAGATTTCAATGCCATTTTATCACCTGTGAACAAGAAAAGTCCATTTACCGTAGGTAAGTGTTGTGATTTATTTGAGAATTTTGTTGATTCTTGTGAGCTGCAGGACTTGGGGTATAGTGGTTCTCCTTACACTTGGCAACGAGGTGGTACTTTTTTCAGACTAGATCGGGCATTAGCTAACGACGCTTGGTTGACAATTTTCCCGCAATGCCTAGTCCACCACCTCACTCAGATTAAATCCGATCATCAACCTCTTTTACGGTCTGCTAGACTTGAATTTTGTACTAATAAAGGTAGACCTTTCAGTTTTTTAGTAGGGTGGACGCAACATAATGATTTCCCCAACTTTGTCAGAGATAAGTGGAAATTTGCAGGTAATATAGTTTATTCATTAACTAACTTCACTTATTCTGTCAAAGATTGGAATAGGAATGTGTAAGGCTTTTTGGGCACTCGTAAAAGAAATCTCATGAGATTGCTTAATAGTATTCAAAATGCCTTAGCCAATTCTACCTCTACACATTCAGCTAAAAAAGAGATGGAAATTCGGGATTAGTTGGAGAACATTCTAGATCACAAAGATTTACCTTGGAGACAAAAAACTCGGTGTGATTGGCTCCAATTAGGTGATCGCAATACCAAATTCTTCCACAGTCGTACAGTTACGAAAAAGAAATTTAACCTAATCACATCCTTCTGCATCGATAATGGAGATTGGTTCTCTGATCAGGATATTCTGCAATCTAAGGCGGTGGAATTCTTTGAAAGACTCTACGGTGAGGTAACCCCTGTCCTACAAGACATTCCTAACTTTGGTTTTCCTTGTCTTAATCCTTTAGAAATTTCTTTTTTGGAAGCTGATATAACTAACGAGGAGATTAAAAAAGCGTTGTTCGACATGGCTCCACTAAAAGCTCTTAGGAGTGATGGTTTTCATGCTTACTTTTTTCAAAGCCAGTGGGATATCATTGGTAATGATGTATGTCAGTGGGTTAAAAATGTCTTTACAGGTAGGATGATTGATCAAGACTTGAATAATACGTTGATTGTCCTCATTCTAATAAAAGAGAGCCCTGAAGATTTTAGTCACTTTCGGCCCCTTAGTTTATGTTCAGTTCTTTATAAGTTGGTGATAAAAGTGATTGCAAATCGGTTCAAGGTGATTTTTCCCAAATTGATATCCCAGGAACAAGCTGGTTTTATAGCTGGGCAAAACATTTCTGACAATATCATTTTGGTGCAAAAAGCCATCAATTTTATTCAAGGTAAACCGAAGGGGAGGAATTGGATGGCTATTAAGCTGGAGTTGGAGAAAGCTTATGATAGAGTTAGTTAGGATTTTATTAATGCTTCTTTGGTTGCAGCTGGAATCCCTATTTTTTTTAGAAACATGATTATGTTATCTATCTCTTCTGTTTCTATGCAAATTTTATGGAATGGGGTGCCTATTCAGAAGTTTAAATTAATAAGAGGAATTCAACAAGGGTGTCCTCTATCGTCGTATCTTTTTGTGCTCTGCATGGAATGGCTGGGTCATCTTATTAGGGCAAAAATGGGAAAAGGTAATTGGGATCCAATTCAATTATCTCATAACGGGCTTGAAGTATCTCATATGTTCTTTGTTGATGACTTGGTGATTTTTTGCAAAGCTCAGCTTCATCAGGCCTAACTTTTGGATAACATTCTATTTCAGTTTTGTAAGTTTTCGGATCACAGAGTCAGTGTAGGGAAAAGTAACATTTTTTCCAAGTCTATTGAAATGATGTTCGTAAACAAATTAGTCAACTTTTCAGCTTTCAAAAGGTTCAGAATCTGGGTACTTACTTAGGTGTCCATCTTCTTCATGATAGGGTTACTAGGAATACTCTAAGTTTTGTTGTTGATAAGGTAAGGTGAAAATTATAGAACTGGGACATGAGGAAGCTTTCTATTGCGGGAAGAATAACTTTAGCTCAATCAGTGCTTCTCTTCATTCCTAATTATTTTATGTAGTCGTTGATGATTCCGATTGGTGTTTGTGATGAAATTGAAAGATTGGTTAGACAGTTTATTTAGGGGTGTGTTGATGGACAACCTAAAATGTCCTTAGTGGGTTAGGATTCTATATGTCAACCTAAGAATCAAGGTGGCATTGGTTTTAGACATCTGAGTGACCAAAATTTGTCATTTCTTATGAAGATTGGTTTTAGTCTTGCTTCTGAGCACTTTGGGTTCGCATCATTCGTTCTAAGTATGGTTGGAAAGAGCAGCTTCTTGATTCTATTGGTAGAAATCACTGCTCTCATCTATGGCGTTCTCTATCTAGGATTTGGCCACTTCAACATGAAAATTTAGCTTGGTCTATTGGAGATGGTGCTAGTGCCCCAAGTATGGGTCCCTTGATCTCTAAAATTCCTTCTTCTACTAACATTGATTTGGATTGTTGTGTTAGGAAGATGGTTAACCCTGATGGAAGCTAGAATTTAGGGATGTTCCAAATTTGATGATGTTATTAGTAGGATTACTAAGTATCCCCCTTCTACATCCCAATTCCGATTCAGATAGAATGATTTGGGCTCGTTCATCTTCAGGGATATTTTCAGTTTGTAGTGCTTATTGGACTTTAAAAGAGGAATTGTAGAATTCTCAAGAGGAGTATTAGAAGATTACTTAGAGATATTCAGGTCCTCAAAGAATAAGAGGTTTTCTTTGGTTAGCCTTTGAACAAAGACTCCTTACTAACTCCAAACACACTAGACAGGGTATAGGCCACAGTAGCTCGTGTACCTTATGTGGGCACAACTTTGAGGATTTGGTGCATGTTCTTAAAGATTGTCCTGCAATGAAAGATGTGTAGATGCTTGTGCTTCCAGACCAGCTAAAACAAAGTTTTTTCTCTATTTCTTTTCAAGATTGGCTTTTATTTACCCTTTGTTTTCATGAAAAACTGCAGGATAGTGGACTCACCTGGTCATGTCTTTATGGAATAATCGCTTGGCATATCTGGAAGAATGGAAATTTGTTTATTTTTCAGAACATCTCCTGGGAAGTAATAGAAGTGGTGAAAATATCTAAGCGTTGCGCTCGCCAATATGAATTTCATCTTGGTGGATAAAAAACCATCACTTCTAGCTCAAATTGTATAATTAACCCAGATGACACTTGGGTATACTTATCCGCTGATGGGGCTGTGGCTAAAGACTCTGGATTTGCAGCAACTGGAGTGATTCGGGATCATCATGGAAAGTGGATATTGGGATTCACTTGATTCTTAAGTGTTTGCTCTTCGTTTGAGGCTGAAGTTTAGGGTATACTAGATGAGATTCTCATTCTGCTTAATAAGGGATATAGACACGGCATTATCATAACTGACAACCTTGAAGTCGCTCAAAATTTAGAGGACTTGGATTTAAAATATTTCGGGATTAATGTGCTACGCATAACCCAACGCCTCTTACAGTCGGTAGGGGAATGGAAGATTAAGCATGTCCAAAGAAATCAGAACTTGGTAGTGAATCGCCTTGCCAAGCTTAGATTGGAAGGGAGATCTAGTCTGCAAGTCATTAATGAAGCTCTTAAGGAAATAATAGATCTACTACAAGTAGATAGAGTTAATAGTTATCTTATAAAGTTGATGTAATTTGTTCTATTTATTCTTTTTTCACTAAAAAAAATAATAAAGAAACCAATATGATGAAAATTTCAGCCTCAATGTAACATTGGTCTCAGTATTGGGGATTCATCATGTATTATATTATTCCTTCTTATTCAATAATAAGTTGGTTATAGTAATTGAAGAACAACTTTACACCATCAATCATTCTCTATATTACAAACTAACTGTAAGAACAACATGAAAATTAATTATTGCAAGTCAAAATAACCTTAAGAGGTGCTCCTAGAATTTAATTGACTAACAACCTTACAAAGTAGACAAATATGAACCTAATCAACAAACTCAATTGTACAGTTTCCATAACACAATTAGGACACCTTATTTCAATCAAATTATGTTAACTTGTTACTAATTATCTTTCTAATCATCAGACATAAAATTCATAGAAGAGAGAAGATGTTATTAGATTACGGTATTTGTGTTCAATATTTCGATAACCATGCATTGGAAGGGTTTATGGATATTATTTAGTTTTTACAGCCGGGTGGTGGATGCTTTCATTCCGAAGAAAAAATGCAAAAGTGGGAAGAGATTTGGTTTTGTGAGATTCACCAACTTCATGGATGCTCAACGGGCAATATCAAGACTAAATGGTTTTGTGATTCTTGGGAGTAGAATCTGGATATGGCTAAATTCAAAGGAAGGAGGCATATTTGGAGAAAGGTATCCTCACAACGAAAAACATTGTTTATCAATGAAACAAATCAGGAAGGGGTGAAAGGTGAGAAAAAAAGGAAAGAATATGATGAGGAGTTGGAAGTAAAATGGGTAGATAATACAAGTGAACAAAGGAGAGGTGATAGATTGAGTATAAGGAAGGTGAATCAAACAAAATTAGTACATGGTCACATTGAGAATGAGCAACTATGGAAGTTACAAAAATGTTTGGTAGGGGAAGTGGCTTCATTCTATGAAACAAGGAATTTAGCGGATAGAGTTGTGACCATGGGTCTAGGAGAAATCAGTGTGGAAAGAGTTTAAGGTAATTATTTCCTTATTGAAATTCTAGATGAAGAAATATTAGATATATTAAAATAGAGAGAATGGTCGTACTTGAAGGAGTTTTTCATAAGCATTGAACCTTGGACAAAAAAGTTTATGTTCTCAGAAAGAGTTACTTGGGTTGAAATTTCAGGGGTACCTCTACATTGTTGGAATTATGAAATGTTCAAAAGGGTGGCTGGAATTTGGCGCAATTTGGTTTCAATGGGGGAGAACTTCATAAAAGCAACCAATTATGAGAAGATGGAGATGATGGTTTCAATCAATCAAGCGAGAAAGATCGAAGAAGTCATTTTTCTGGAGGTGAGGGATAACAGTTTTCCAATCAGTGTAAAGGAAAAGGGATGGTCGGAAGAATTTAAAAATAACTTATCAAATATGGAGATTCTCAAGAGAAGGTTGAAGAAAGTGTGTCGAAATCGAGATTGGTGGTTGGATTAGAATCAAAAAAATTCCCGAAAGGCAACCGAAATGTCATAGAGGATGCTATTATGAAAAAAGGCATTAAAATGATAGAGCCGAAAAAGAATGTTAGAAGATGTTGGGGGAATTAAATGAAGGAGATTATGATGTCGATTGCAATGGAAATGTAGTGGAAGGAGAATCTGGTGTCATCAGAAATAATAAAAGTTTGGTTCGAGCTAGAGAAGACTTAGTTAACATGGGTCTGGCACTTGTTTTAGGCCCAAGTGGGGGTTCAGTTGCTCAGATGGATTTAGAAGAGTGTGTGGGCTCGTTTAGAAATGAAGGGCAGTGTTTATGTGAGAATAATTCTATGACAGTAGAACAAAATTCTTCAAATAAATTAGAAGAACTAAAATTAGGGGGTCGGGGGTTCTGCAAAGAGATTGAAGACGTATTACTTAACATAATCTAAAGCAGAAGGAAGAAAAAACAATTTAACAAAAAAATCAATTCTATGCAAGATATTCAGGATAAGGTGCTGACTTCTAAAGAAAAACAAAAGAGGGATAGAATCAGGAGAAAGGATAAGGGCTGGGTTGCGTCAAGGTGTGAAAAGAAATTAGTAAATTTATCGTTGTTAGATTCAGACATTTACAATAGGAGGAAGGTAATTCTAATAGAGGCAAAGCAGACTTGAGAAGTAGGGAAGAAATTAGGGTTAAAAGTGTGAGGAGATGAAAGAGATCTTATTTAGGATATTATGAGTCTTGAAGACTAGAGGAAACAGAATTGAAGAATTTATAGAGCCCTATTGTTGCATCAGGTGCGTGTTTGAGTTTGTTGTTTTGAGTATTCTAGTGTTTTTGCTTGAGTGATATAAGAATAGTTTCCTGGAATATTAGGGATTTGGGATCAGAGGTTAAAGTTGCTATGGTGAGAAGATTAGTAAAAATACAGAGGGTAAACGTTTGTTTTTTACAGGAGTCAAAATTAGAAGTAGTGTTTGGGGATCTAATTAGAAGAATTTGGGGAAACGATAACTTTGATTTTAGATATACGGCTGCTTTAGGTCGTTCGGAGGAGGGTTAATTATAGTTTGAGATAAAAACACATTTTCTGTTGAAAAAGGAATATTGTGGTAATCGACTTATAGTATTAGATGGGAATTGGTTGTCTGAAGGTTGGGATGGTGTTTTGATTAATGTTTATGCAACCAATTTGTTGTTAGAACAAAAGATTTTATGGGAGAAGTTGCTGGAGTTTCGAAATCAGTACACCGAATATTGGATTATAGGAGGTGATTTTAATGCGATTATGAATAAGAACGAAAGGAGTAATTGTGTGGGGTTATTAAAGGGTTCAAAGGATTTTGGGAATTTTATTAATAACTGCAAATTGGTTGATTTGCATTTGTTGGGGAAAAAATTCACCTGGTATGGTTTAGATAAGAGAAGAGTAAGTTGGATCGATTTTTGGTGAAAGAAGAATGGTTGGAACATTTTGATGATATTCAACAGTAGGGTCTAAAAAGATCTATTTCGGATCATATTCCGATTTTGTTAACTAATGGTTCTGTGGATTGGGGTTCGAAACCTTTTAAGTTCAGAAACGCGTGGCTTAGCAATAAAGAGTGTCCGAGCTTAATAAGAAAGGAATAGGATGTTATGGGTAGCATGAATGGTAGAATATCGGGGAAATTGATGAAGTTAAAAGGAGCCATTAAAAAATGGAGTGGGCAAGATAGAAATATGTTGGAAAAAAGAATAAATGAGATTGAAGAGAGGATTAAGATAGTGGATGGTGAAAGCGACAATAGAGAGCTTACTGAAATGGAATTGGAGGAGATGAAAAGTTTGAATCTTGAACTTGGAGAAATAATTAAATATAAGGAATCGGCGTGGAGGAAAAAATCAAGAATGACTTGGCTGAAAGATGGAGACTCTAATACGACTTTTTTTATAGGGCGGTAAAGATTAAAGCAAAGAGGAATATGGTGCATGGGATGAAAATTGGTAATTCTTGGTATAGTGATCCTAATGAGTTAAAAGAGAAGATGATTAATTATTTTAAAAAACATTTTAGTTGTCCTTTGAGGAAATGGAAAATAGATTTGGTCTTGAATTTCAAGAGGCTGAATGAAGTAGAAGCTCGAAAACTTGAAGTGTCTTTTTCCATGGAGGAAATCAAGGAAGCAGTGTGGAGCTGTGATGAGAACACAGCTCTGGGTCCAGATGGATTTAATATATGCTTTTTTAGAAAATGTTGGGAGGTCGTACAAAAATATTTGTTTGATATGATGATGGATTTTTATAAAATTGGAAAGTTGGAGAGAAGCATTAATTCGTCTTTTATTGCACTCATCCCCAAGAATGAAAACCTGCTCGACATCTCTGAATTCAAACCAATCTGTTTGATGAGTTTGTTGTATAAAATTGTTGCAAAAATTCTATCGAGAAGATTACGTGAAGTTATTGGGGTTGTGGTAAGTGATACACAATGTGCATTTATTCGTGGTAGACAAATCTTTGATGGTATTTTAATTGCAAATGAGATAATTTATTCAGTTAAGAAAAAGGTTGGTGAGGGGTTTATTTGATCTTTAAACCGGATTTTTCTAAGGCTTATGACAATGTGTGCTAGGATTTTTCAGAGTTGGTATTGTTGAAGATGGGTTTTAGTGCGAGGTGGACTAGTTGGATGCTGGAGTGTGTGTCAACAGCTAGAGCAGCAGTGTTGATAAATGGTGTGGCCACAAATGAATTCAGCATCTTCAGAGGTCTTAAACAAAGAGACCCATTATCACCTTTCTTATTTATTCTAGTGACAGAAGTTTTGCACTTAATGTTGGTGGAAGCGGAGGAGTTGGGGATCATAGAGGGGATAAAAGAGGTTATTCCTAGGCAGTCTATATCACATTTACAATTCGTGGCTGATATCATTTTATTTTTGAGGGCAGAAGAGGATGTGGTGAGGAATTTTAAGTACATTCTTTGCTACTTTGAAATTTTCTCTAGGTTAAGTATTAATTTTTGTAAGTCATGCATTGTGGAGTTTGGTATTGAGGAGGAGTTTTTGTATAGAATGGTTGTTGTTTGTAGGTGTAAGATAGGGGAATTCCCCGTTCAATTATTTGGAAATTCCTCTTGAAGTCGATATGAGGAAGATTTCTTCTTGCAATGGAATAATGATAGAGTGGAGAGGAAATTATCGGGCTGAAAGTGTAGCTCTTTATCTTGGGCTGGTCGTATTGTGCTTATTAACGCAGTGTTATCCTCGTTGGCTATCTATTTCATGTTAATTTTTCAAGCGCCTATTGTTGTGATTAATAAAATTGACAAAATTAGAAGGAATTTTTTGTGGGGAAGTGTTGGAGGCTGAAGGAAAATGGCAAAGATAAAGTGGAAACAAATCTGTTTGCCAAAAGATAAGAGGGAGTAAGGGTGGTCAATATCAGGGTTAAAACTATCTCTTCTGGACAAATGGAGTAAGGGTGGTCGATATCAGGATTATTGTCGCGAAGTACAGTTCCCCAGTGCAACATTGGCAATTTATAATGAGCAACATAAGAGATATGTCGGTGGTTTAAAGGGGTATCATAGAGAATGCTAAAGACTCAATAGTGGCTAAATGGATGGGGAATGATTCTTTTCGATGGTAGGTTGGGAATGGGAACACGATATTGTTCTGGGAGGATATTTGGTGTGGTGGCCGGCCTTTGAGAGTGGAATTTCCAAGGCTATTTCATTTAGTCAATAATAAGAAAAGATTGGTGAAAGACTATTCGTTCTCGAACGGGTTTAACGGGGTTAATTGGGTTGATTTATTTTGTCAACTATCATTGGATAGGGAGTTGAATATGCTCAGTCAATTAAAAGAAGTTGTTTGCAACAAGGTGTTGGTGCCAGAAGCGGAGGATAGATTAGTATGGATTCATGATAGTAAAAGGGTGTTCTCAATGAAAAAATTAACTAAATTATTAATCAAGGAAGGAGTGGAAGATATAAGTTATGCTTTTGACAAGATTTGGAAGTTAAAGGTGCCTCCTAGGGTAAGAAACTTCCTTTGGATGATTTCAACTGATAGACTTCCTACTAAGGAGTTCCTGAGTAGAAGAGGTATGCAGTTTAGTCTTATGGAGAGTGGTTGTCCTTGGTGCACTAGAGTATTGGAGAAAGTAGAGCATCTTTTTTTCTAGTGCAAATTCATTAAAGGGTTTTAGAGAAAAATTTTCTAATTGTGGGACGTTAAGTGGTTTCCAGTTGAAGGATTTTTTTGATTTTTTCTCTTTATGTAACAATGTTTCATATTTAGGTGTGGGTAAAAGTTTATGGTTGATTTCAGTGATAATGGCATGCTGGTAAGTTTGGCTGGCTAAGAACGAGATGGTGTTCGAAAGGAAGTGGCCTACAATGAACAGTTTGGTTTTTCACTCCAAGTTGTAGGCATTGATATGGGTTAGGTCTGTTCAATATGAACTAAGAGTGGATGAAAGATCTTGGTGGATTTGTCCTTTTAGAAGCTAGTGTGACGTTAAAAAAGCTGGGATGGGTGGCAAATTTTGGTGTCCTACGAGGAAGGGATGGGTAAATTTTAATTTAAGTGGTGTAGCAAACGAGGAAGAAGCCGGATGTAGAGGGGTGTTAAGAGACTCAGATGAGGTGGCAAAGGCATTATTTTCGGGTCCAGTGGTTGCAAAAGACTCTATTTCTGCCGAGGTGGGAGAGAGTATAATTGTTTTGGATGTGTTTTTAGCAATGGGGTAGGAAAGTAAAAGCTCTCTAATCATTGAGCTTGGATCTAATGAGGTATGTTGTTGGATTGAGAACAAAGGGTTGAGACCGTGCTTGCTGCTTCCTTTCTTCAAGGAAATTGAAAACAAGTTGATTAGAATTGGCAATGTCTCCTTTGTGTTAGCTAAAAAGAATGGAAACGATTTGGCTCATGCTCTAGCGGTTACGAGAATAAAAAAGGCCTGGTATGTTTAAGGCATGGTGGTGATTTTAATTTATATTATGTTGCTGTTGTTGTTCAGAAGTTTGGGTTTGCTATTTTCTACTTTATGGTTGATAGGTGTCGAAACCACCAAATATAATTCCTACAAAATAACCCTTATTAGTAGTAAGAGTGGTAGTAGGGTCGAGTCCACAAAGATTGGATGCTACAATCTACTTCCGTGTATAGCTTATGATCAGATTGTTTGTTGTGTCAAGTGTCATGGCAATAGTCGTGCCACGACTCCAATCGTACCTGCAAAAATTAGAAATAAAAGAAAGTTGGAGATTTTTGAAATGTTTAGAAACTAGATAACTGAAACAACATAAATTAAATAAATTATAAAATAAATTCAAAATTTTGCAACTGATAAAATAAGCCTTAGCTTTAGACTCAGTAAATTTCGTATCAAGAATCGATCCTCGAAAATTAATCTTCTCTTCTAAATGAAAAGTTGGTTATAGCAGCTAAAAACGTCCTAACCACCAATTCCTCCTCTAGTAGCTAGTTCCGCTACGACCTACAAACGAACCCTTACCGATTGTCTAATCGAGATACATGTGTTCCCGATTCAAGATTCCGACAGCCTTGCGTTCTGAATAACCCAACTCGAATTAACGGCCTCAACCGCGTGGGTCGTTTAAATCCGATCACTTCATCTTCAATTTGTTCTCAGAGATCTGAATACAGCACAGCTGACTCGTTCCTCCAACTGTCAGTTAACACGACTCTAACCCAACGTGCACTTTTTGACTTGTTATCGAGTTAACCTTAAGGGATGAGTTGTCAATCCTGATACTTAGGAAAAGAATGAATACCGATTGGACGAATTTTAGCACAAATTCGTATCTCACGAATCTCGACCGGAAAGAACACCGACCTAAAGCTAAGATGAAATTCAATGAAGCATGAAATTATTCATGCTTGAAAGTTGTGGAAGATGATGGGATTTGTGTGAAAGGTGATGGAAATTGGGAAGGAAAAGTACTTGGAAGGCAATTAGCCCAATCTTATAAAGAAGCAAAAAATTTGCAACAATGGTACTAAATGTTAACGTTAAAGTGAAAGAAAAAGAAAAGTAATTCTATTCCAAATTAGAGTAGGAAATACAAAATGAATGGATCATTTTTAAAGAAAAAATACTCATATTTATATACATGTGGTTTACTAAAAATAGCCTAACTAATTTAATAAAAAAAAATATCTTCCTATTTTTGGCTTTTTACAAAGTCAACAAAATTTGATAACTCATTGACTTTCTCCATCTTTTTCATTTGGCCCCAATTTAATGATTATCTTTCAATTTGTCCATTTTTGGCTTGTTTTCGACCGATTGTATCCCTGACAAGATTAGATCATAAAAAGCACTTAATTAGCAGGATTCAATTCAACAATAAACTAAATTAAACACCAAAAATATGCAAATTAACATGTTTATCAATGGTTTCTTGGTTATACGTGGTTTTGGTGTTGACTATAGCATTCTTGTCTTTTTGAAAGTAGATTTTTAGGGGGGATTTGGGGTTCTTAGTGGTTAGATATTAAGATGTTCTCATTTTGAGATTTGGTATTGTTGTTTTGGACGTGGGACTATTTTGTGGGAGACATTGCATCTTGTTGATTGTAACATTCTTCGCTTTCGCTTATTGTGTATTATCTCTATTGAGCGAAAAAAAAACTTGTTACTAATTGTTAGAACAATAACACAATTACAAATCTAGTTATTCCAACTAACAATTTACTATTCTAAATACCAAACAATTGGAGCAATCGTAAACGATATTAAAAATAATAACAAAAGATGTAAAAGACCTATCACATAAATAGGAGAATGTGTAAATACCAATTGAATAAGAAAGAATGAAGATCACTTGAATCTTACAATCCTAAACAAAATCAAAATTTCTATCTACCATTGATTAAAAGATATCAAATTTAGCCACTCATAATTTTGTAATTGTCAAAATAATAAAATTAACTCAAATAAAAAGTATTCTCAACTCCAATCACTTGGGAGGTGTTGAATTCCTCATTTATAGAAAGGAGTTCTATCCTTACCTTCCTCTCTAAAATGATAATAGTAAAACAAAATACAAATTCTGAAATGATAAAACCACTAAATATAATATTTGTCCTTCAAGGAAAATCCTAAATTACCAAATACATAACAATTCTTTATCTAAAACTAATCTCCACAATTATTAATTGAATTCATATTGTCTCCTATGCCATGGTCACCTATCATCATGTGTCAACCACACAAATTGGCTCCAAATCGTAGTATCCTTACTACGTATATTGCATCTATAAAGAATCAGTACAAATTATTGGAATTATAAGTACTCATGTCCCAATTTTACTAGAATTAGTATCCAAAACATGTCAAATATGCGTGCTAATAAATTCCCCAACTTAGTTTATGCTTGTCCTTAAGTATCTCATATATTAATTACTCAAAACATGCTAAAGTCACCTAATTTAAGTCCACAATATTTAATCAAATTAAGCAAAAAGACATAATTAAAATAATAATCTTCCAACCAATTCCTTAATAATATATACAATGATTTGCAAGTCCCTTTAAGTATACAATTGCTCTAGCTTGAACATTATTAAGCTCCATAAATTCAACATTGTACCAAACATGTCAAGACGTCATAATATGAAAAATTCAAAATTGTAATTTTTTCACATTTTCTTTTTTTGACGCTTGATCTTTTGACACGAAAGCAGATGACAATCCAAGAACTTAACCCTAGTTACTACATCAATCATGGTTTTAGATGGCTACTAATTCCACTCATAATTATTATAATCAATAGAGTAAATAAAATTCTTGGAATGAGACTCTATCTTTTGACGATAAAATAGGTGACAACTCAAGCACCTGATCCCATTTATTAAAATCGATCAAAATTCCAAACATTTCATTATCTAAATAATTAATAGAGTATGATTCCTTTTTTTATTCTCTTTTTTTAATATTTTTTTATGAATGTGAAAAACTCAAATCATGCAAATGGAGCTTCTAAACAATGTTTAGTAAAGGCTAGCAATTATAGAACATTTAATTCACACTCAATTTAGTTTTATATAATTATGTAAACCTAAAGCATATTTTGCAAAGATTAATTGTGAAAGGCTATTTACCTAATGTCTAGATGTTTAAGGTGATAATGAGGTGAATTTTGGACTACTATAAGTTGAGAAGAGCATAGAACTGATTCATTGATCTAATTAAGACTTGAGTGTGACTAAGCTCAAACAAAAAAAAAATTCATTAACATAATAATCAATTTCAATATAGGAAAAAGTATATATTTATCATATTTAATTTAAATTCCCTGCACTTAATCTCAAATTGTTCCCCAATGTAATGACAATTACAAAAATTATCGAAAATAAAAGTAAAGAATGATAAAGAATACTACCTGCTAGGTGATAGGATACTATCATGATTGCTAATGTCATGGGGTTGTGTTTAGTGACATTTTTGAAAGACACATTAGATTGAAAGCGTTGAGATAAATGGAGGACCAGAATATTGATTAAAATAAAAGAAACTAAAACAATGAAAGAAATGGTCAAAACATATGGCATTGTAATGCCTTATTCGTGGGTTGCTTCCCACAAGCACATTTGTTTAGTGTCGTTGACTCAATATTGTCCATTAGTTCTGTTTATGTATCTAAATATCCTAAGGTAATTTCTTCTATCTTGTGTAATTGAATCCTCCATAAAAAGGTTTAACTTTTGTCCATTAACCTTAAATATTTTACTTGTCTCTATGCTTTGAAATTGTACTACAACATAAGAATAAATTTTAGTAATTATAAAAGGGCTTAACCATCTTGTATGCAACTTAGTAAAAAATATTTAACAAAAATACTTTAGAGGCTTCAATGCCTCCGTTTCGCACAATAGGTCTAGTAAATTTTTAAAAATAATTTTTTCTTCCTTCAAGTTGGTTTCAAATTTCTTTGTTGATAGTCCTACAAAATACTAAATCGAACTCATTTTTATCATTAAAGTCAAAGGATTTTTTTAGTTAAAGAACACCTAGTATCTATACTGCAAACATTGGGCACGTCACTGAGATGTTTCATTGCATCATAAACATTAAAATTAATTATTACATCATTAAACTCTAGAGTGAGTGCATCATTGCAGACATCTATTTTGGTTTTTGTAGTGCTAAGAAATGGTCTTCCTAACAAAATGTCTGAAGAACTCAAAGATTTGTCATCCTCCATGTCTATCACATAAAATCTACATTAATTCATTAACTTTTATTAGTTTATATTTATTAATATGTCTAACATATTGATGGGATGAAACACAACTCATCCAACAGTGCAGAAACACACTTGATGTTCTTTCTCTCTTGATAAATATGAGCTGGTAATTATGGCAAACCTAATTGCACAATATATATCAACAATAAACACAAATTGACCATAATACCACAAGTAAGAAAAATAAAATGAGACTCATTTTTATGTGGAAAACTCTTTTAAAGAAAAAGGCAAAAACATCGAGACTTGAAAATCCACTCAAAGCTCCAATGTAATCAAAAGTCTTACTACGAGGTCATAAAACAAAGCCACAATAAAAAGCATACAACTCCAATAATGTTATCAACAAGTAATCTCAAATAAAATAAAGAGAAAAGTGGAGAATATCACCACAAATAGGGCTAACTTTGAAAATGAAAACTAGAAGCTACAATACTCGTATGGAAATCCCATCATACATAATTGAGATCACTAAGTCTACTAGCTACTACCCAAAAAACAGTTCAAATGGATATCAAATAAAAACTTGATCAAATAGTTTATCAAAATTGCACTTGGTGAACAAAGCTGTCTTTTTCTCCCAATTTTTCTCTTTTTTTCTTTGACTTATGTGGCGCGTCACATACACACTTAAAAATTTAATAAAAAGTTAATGCCCCCTCTTATATATGATAGGTCATATGGACAATTAGGATTCCTACATATGGTGGGAACCAAAGTCCAACAAATCTCTCCCTCCCACTATGTGAGGGTCAATATATCTGCACCATTATTATCAGTGTGAATTTTCTCAAGTTTTAACAACTTAGCCTCAAGAACTTCTTGTATCTTTTGATACCTCACATTGATATGTTTAAACCGAGTATGAAAAGTCAAATTCTTACCATGATGATTAGCGCTTCTATCACAAAGTAATACTTATCTTCAGCAAATATAAGTTCTTGGAAAAATTTCTTTATCCAAAGTTGTTCCTTGCAAGCTTTGGCAATTGTAATAAACTTAAACTCAGTAATAGACAATGCAACACATTTCTGCAATCTATATTGTCAAGCCACAACTCCCCCTGCAAAAGGGATCAAGTAAACCAAAGATGATATTCTTAAAATAATATCTCTAACCATATTAGGATTTGTGTATCCAACTAGAATGAATTTCTCATTGCCGAAACAAAGTTTAAGTTGGATGAGCCCCAAAGATATCTCATAATCCACTTCATTGCATTCTGATACTCTCTGCCCAGTTTAGAAAAAATAAACGATGTAATGACTTACTTGTATGGGTCATTAGATAATGACATCTACATGATAACCCTTAAAGGGTTTAAGGTGTTTGATGCTGATAATTAGAAACCTTAGCAAATGTATTCCATTTAACTTCAAAGATCCTTAGACATACTAAAGCAATCCCAATGTTTGTGGTACAATTGTCCAAATGAATATTGAAAAATGATATGAAAGCAATATTGTTTTATCTTTCTGTTTTTATCAAGAGAGTGAATTTTTAGGATAGCTATAGCTGCAATTTATGTTGATGACTAAAACATAATAAAACTTCAAAATATATCTCTTTGACTGCTTAATTATCTAAAAGAATTATGAAAGATTTTGGGAAAACAAAACTTTGCTTGAATTTCAAATTAAATATTTAGCAAGCACAATACTTGTTCATAAATCAACTTATATAGAAAAGCCTTTGTAACAATTTAATAGTGTGTTTTACATTATGTAAAAAGAGATCTATTTCATAACCAAGAAGATGATAAATAAATTCCAATCTTAAAGTATCGTCTCTTTGTGTAAAATGAGTACTTTTGTATCTGAAAAATTACACTAGACCAAATATATCATTTGTAATCAATTACTTGCAAGGCTTAGTTTAGTATCAACACAATGACATTGGAATTGAGTGAAACATGTTCTTTGTGATCTCCTTGGCACATCAAATATGGACTTTCTTTCTTTTCTTCCCAAAATGAAGCAAAACTAGAATTGATGACGTATATTGATGTAAGATATCTTTTTTATTCCTATAAAGCTCAATCATGAACATACTATGTATTCATATGTATTGATATTGCTATCTAAGAACAATATGCAAACAAACTATTGCCACTATTATCAAACCATTCATAAATATGAACTTCCACAAAGCAATTCGTGGACATGAGTTAACATATTAGAGAAACATGTGATTTGCTTGTAAAATTGACAAGCCAACAACATAATGCAACACATTACACACATTAAAAGTAGCTACGTAAAGGTGATAAATTTGCAAATCCATACTCAATACCAATTTTAACTTTCAAAATGCATGTACGTAACATTGGAATTCGTCGTCCTAAAGTATTATATGATTGGTTATACTTAAGGGAATGTTTCTTATGAATATTGTACTCTTTTTCGTTCTCTAAGCTTTTCCAATTTATTAGGTTTCTCTTTGCAAAATTTTTAGCTAAATATATTCATAAAAAATAATAATTCAAGAAACATTGTAATAAATACACTATCGGTGCGTTTGGTTCGCTGTAATGGAATAGAGCTGTAACGGAATAGAGTTGTAATGGAATAGAACTGTAATCAGCAATTCAATTGTTTGGTTGAATGGAATGGAATAAAACTGTAATGGTAGTCTTGTGTTTGGTTGAATAGAATGATGTTGTAATAGTATAAGAAAAAAGTTAAAATGATAAGAATACCCTAATGATTTTTTAAGTACATAATTATTGTTATTAAATTTTACTAAGATTATTATTAAAATAGTAAATAATTTAATCATATTTTAATATAATTATTACTAAATATAATTAAATAAAAATAAAAACATATAATTTAATAATATTCTTAATATAATTTTTATTAAAATATGAATTAATAAAAATCATAACATAATCTCATAGGATCGGAGTTGCCAAAATTACAAATATTGATCCAAAAGCAATAATTATTCTCATTTTTATGTATATGAAAAATATCAAACATTTATACACCAAACAAACCCATGTTTTAACTTCTCTATGAGACTACCCTAGCCAACCAAAAATTTGTAGACCAAATCAAAAGCCATGCAAAATGGATTCCACCATAAAGTGTTGGAGATATGGGAGATATAAATTCCATTGGCAGCCAAATAATTCATCACCAAAGTTAGATCAACCAATGTATAAATGAACACTAACAAAGCATAATAAACGGTATTATAATTGATGCAGGCACATAAGGAGTAGGAGCATATGGGAGAATTGCTTTTTAAAGTCTCAGTAGTGGATAAATATTTGAATTATTGAACAACAATGGATCAATTTACACAAACATCCATGGAAAGTAATGACAAAAAAGGGTAAGTAGGAATTTTTCCAAATATTCCCCGGTTCTGTCATGTTCGAATTTTCCTGGAGCTGAACATTATGTACAACAGAAGACAATTTTCGTAGTGAGTATACCGGATATGTGCCTAAAGATCTATTTTCCGGCGATTTCATCATCATCCGAGGCAGCATATTCATCTTCACTCAGTTTTTCGTCACTTGACTTCACTTCTTCTGCTCCTACAATATCTTTAGGCTTGACATATTTCTCACAGTATTCTGGTACACGAAAAGAGTCATAACTTGTAAGCATTCTAGAAATAAGAAAAAAAAGGCATCCTTAAAATGCCATTGCAAAAAGAAGACATGAAATGTATGCTGCAGATTGATTAAAACCAGATTTTGAAAGTGCATCTGCCATAACTTGATCTAATGTTTCCACGCCACGCTTTACGTAATGTACAGAAAATTGACATCTAAAACAATGGCATGAACTAACAGAAAATGAACAATGACTCTTCAGAAATGCACCAACTGAACTTCTAATTAACTGCATCTAACAATTTTGCTTAATCTCTAGTTACTTCCAAGATCCAATCAAAGAATAACTTTTTTTTCTTTTAAAGTATAAAAACCAACTACAGAGGAGTGTATTTTTATTCTATTTGTGAAATTACAGTACTCAAATGGCATTAGAGTCAAAGCCGAGAACTCTAGGCAGCTATGTAGCTTAATTCTTCATTTTGCATGAATATGAGTGTAGGATATGAATCTCCAAATACATGAAAAACTTGTGTCAAAATTGAACATATCCTTACAGGACACATACTTGTATCCAACACTCACATGTGAGTTTGAGTAACCAACTGAATAGCCACAATCACAACAACAATCTAGCGCCGATTCAAAAAGAAAAACTCTAGCAAACATTATTGGCATATTGCAGGATCGAATATTCCTTATTGATATCCCCATATTAAAAATTAAAGTACTCAAAAGCAAGCTAACTTAAATAGCCATCACCAAAAACCCAAATATGTACAAAGATTTCCTCTCTAATTTCACCAAAACCACTATAACCAAAATGTATAATCCAAAAAGAAGAAAAAGAAAAGAGTAGATACTTACAGGAGACTTGGGGAATATTTCAGACAATAATTTCTTGTAATGCTTAACAGGTTGTCGAGATCTTGACCTCAAAGCAGGACAACACACACATGCTTTTACAAGCTGGGAAGATCTTCCTAGAGATGATCCCCAAATGAATGATAATTCGTGTAACCACAATCAAATATCAAAATACATTCCATGCACTATCTAATCCTCTTTTTCACTAGTTCTTTAGAAGTTTCTAATGAAGAGACAACTTCAGCATTTTCACATAATCATGCTGCCAATAAAAACAAAATACTGCCTTTGTTTTTTTTTTCTTCACAAATGTTAATCTTCGTGCTTTAATTATTCGAATATGAAACTATTTCTGTTAAATGCATGAAAAGTTTATTGTCTTTGGCTTCCAACTAAGAAAAATAAAGATGAGAACCCTAAGCTTAAAAATAACAATAAATAGAAAAAAATTCAGAGGGAGGGAGTGGAATTACCGTCGACGCTACCACCACCACTTCATGCTCAAAGTCCCAGATTTCCCCATTCTGATATCTCTTGATTCTTTTTTGATGACTCTAACTACCAAAAAGTTCATATAGGGGAAATCAAAAATGCAGTGAAAAAGCTAAAAAAAAAAAAAGTGTTGCAACTCTGCAACCAAAGGGTTTTATTGGCTTAAAAGGTGAAGAAAAAAAAAGAAGGAACGAAGAATAGATTGACCTAGGTATTTTCTGCAATCAAAGGGAAAAAGGGAAACATAGAGATGAGGAAAAAAGAAAGTTACCTGTGAACTGAGGGAGAAGATGATGGTTCCAGTGTTGCTTCATTCTCTGTTAGAGGTGAGGGCAAAAATTGAAAAGGGGGAAAACTTTTTACTTCATATGGGAACGAATGGCTATTCAGTGGTGAGGGAACGGAATGGCTATTCAATATTTTCCCTGTAATACGCCCTGAATAGATTCTGGCTGTAATAGCATTACAGCCAACCAAACTAATGTTTGGTGGTGGGCCCGCCGAATTGGGCTGAAATCTATTCTTAAGCCCCCCAACCAAACATGATGTATGTGTTATGGATGAATAGATGCATAAAAAGCTATTAATATGGTTTATGGAATTTATATACTTATTATATAATATGTGGTATTATAAAATGAATGTCATCTCTATCTATATAATTTGTATATATTGTGATACATTGTATTATGAAATGCACAATAACATCTAAAGTGGGGTTTCATGGGATCCATGTTAAATCTACAGTTGTGGTTAAAAAATAGAAGAAAGAGCTTGAAACTATTGGATGATCCCACGCTAAAAACTTAAAAATTGTGGAGGTAACTTTGAACCTTTTCAACCTGAAGGAAAAAGATGTGTTTTCTCCCCCACAACCACAATTAATTTCTCTTTTCCCTTTTTTTTTTTTATAAAACTTGTTGAATTGATTGAAACAAAATCCTAAATAGCGTAATCGATGGTAAATTGATATTAATTTTTGCCTTCTTAATTTCAACAACCAAAATTCTCCATCTCGGAATTCTCTTATATTAATTGACTCCGGTTAAATAACAATTCAATTTCTTATTAACATAGAAGAATGAAAGAGTTAGCTTTCGTCGTTCTGTCCTTAAATAATAGGGCTCGAGTTATAGCGTTTGCAACCATTTTTTTTTTCTATTAAAAAAAAAACTGAAACGGTCAAACAAAAGCAAATAATCAAAGCAGTAATAATTCTATAATATAAATTAGGGGGCAAGAAGTTGACTTCCTTAGCAGAAACACATGGGTAGGACCTTGATTTACTGTTGTAGCTGCCTTATTTTACTTCTTTATCCTAATTCCAAATCTTTTCTTCTTTCAGTTTTTTTTATAAAAATTCTATTATATTTAATTTCCATTTTTGCATGTTTTCATAATACTTAACAAACCTATCATCACCTATCCCCCGACAAAAAAAGAAACTCATACTTTTCCCCTCCAATTTCATTAGCCAATTAAATATATTTGCAATTCCAACATACACAAACCAGATGGTTGGTTTAATAAAAAAATAAAATTATATACATGCGTACAGTGTATATATTTCTATAAAATCTCCCAGCTTCCCTTGTTAATATCTTTGAGACCTTACATATGTCTCGTCCGTATTGCTCTATAATTCTTTACTTTAGGGCCCCAAATTTTGATTAAAAACTCAAGTGTAAGCGACAAAGGGAGGCCCCCCCCGAATATCTTCAATTTCGTTTTCAGGATCCATCATCCGAACACCTGCATGTTCTCTTAAAGAACGTATTTCAATTCAATACAAAACTTGCATTTAATGCTCCTTTGATGCTTCCATCATTACAAATACTTGGAAAAAGAAAAGAAACTTAACATTGCAGTAGCATCCCCAAACTGCATATCGTTTTTTTTTTTTTTAAATCTTCTCTGTTTCTCGTCAGAACCTAATTAAGCTCTAATTTCATAATCATGTCTTCCCTTGCGATATTATTTCTCCTTTATTTTTCTTTGCATGCATGCAATGCTCACCGTCTTGGTTTTTCTGCTGAAGAGAATGGCAATCATGTCGATTTTCTTGCCAGCAAGGTTAGTGCAGAAAAGATATTATTGACTTTATAGATTATAATAATTATATGTTAAAATCTTGGTCTAGTAATAACTAAGTTATTAATTAATTTGATACAGGATGCCAATAAGTTGAAAGGCCATAAGTTAGAGATGGGGCCTTCAATCTCAAAGAAGCTACAAATACCAGAATTACAAGAAGTTAGGCCACATGGAAGGAGAATAATTGGTGCAAAAACTATGAAGCAAACAATTTCGGACTCTTTTCTGGCGAAAGAAGCTGTTCAAAATGCAATTTCAGGTTATATTCAAACTAATTATTATTCTCTTTTTTATTTGGAATTTATGTGCCTTTTCAACAGGAAATATACATGCAAATAATTCAAAAAAGATATCATTATTTAAACTAAATTTGAACTTTCTTCAAGCTTTACACCATTTATTATTCTTCAACACTTCTACAACTTGGTTGGCTCAGGAAATCTGTTGTTCTGTTGCATAATGATAAACCTCAATAATTCGTTGATAAAGATTACTAAAGAATATCACAAACAACTTTATCTGATCCTAATCAGTCATTGGGATATAAATATAGTTACATATGTACATGTACAAAACTAAGATTTAATCTTCCTCAGACACCATGTTTCATGTAAATATTATTGACGGTGCTGGATTTTTGCTGATATTCGCATGCAGAATATGGAATTATGAGTTCCTCTCGGGTTGATTTGCAAAGCAAGGAAACAGTCGAGGTAAAAAAAGAAAAAAGAAAAAAAGAGACCATATCTTTAGAACCTAGATTCAGTAAGTGATTCAGGTTTGTTAAAGTGCAGTACTGGTTATGGTAAAAGACCAAGACTACGTACTTACTAATGGCCCATCTTCTTCAGCAAGTCAGGACAGAACACAGAAATCAGATGGTATTCACGTGCATGCTTGGGTATTGTTTTGCATGCAATTGTAGTAAAAAAATTATTAGTTTGAAAAAAAGAAAAATAACAAAACAATATTTGAGAGGAAGTAGTTCAAGTTGTTTGGTCTTTTCGGATTCTTGACATGGAAAATTAGAAAGAGATAAAAAGAAGTTCATAACCTGGAGAAAATTCATTGTTTTTTTTTTATACGTGATATTATGTAGGGATGGAAGAGAGTAAGAGCAAGGTCGATGTTGGGAAATTCAGATGCTGGGGCTGACGAAGCTCTCGATTCCAAGGAAAAGGATAATGTGGGGGACATTGATGTAATGGATTACGCACAACCGCATCGGAAACCACCTATTCATAATGAAAAATTAAAAAATTAGGCTCTCTTTCTAATTAATCGTATCCAAAAATGCTATTCTTATCTTCTAGTTTTATATAAAATCCCGATATAATAGAAATATGGTTCGTCGTCCCCAAAGACCACAAAAGACCAGTTCCAAGGGGCTTTTATTATTATTATTATTATTATTATTTTGAATGCTATTTCATGGTCTGTAATTAATAAGATAAATGTTAAAAATTCAGACACCATTCTCCAACTATGCAAAAGGCATTATTGTCTTAGTAGATAAAATCAGCAGTTTGAACTTCGAAATTTTTACCCCAACTATGTTGCTGTGAAGATCATTGATGGATAATAGCTTGTAATAAAAATATTTCTTATTTAAAATTCTAACACATGTAAATTTGAATTCATATTTTATACTATACGTACTAAAAAGGAAGAACACAGATTTAACAGGCACAGGGTAAGGATGTCTATGTAGTAAACTACTGGTTAAGAATGAGGCCGTAAACATTCCGTAGCCATTTGCATTGAGTTGTTGTTCATTATATGAAAAAGGAAACAGTTACATGGGTTGCTTATTTGAAATCATCAACTGATATATTCCCTCCATGGAAACATCAAACTAGTTAAAAGATTGTTATGTAGCAAGTCATCCTGAAGAAAATTGGGACATTGAAACACAAGGATGTCAAACGCTATAAAAATGGTGTATGAATTGAAACACTGCAATCTTGTTCTGTCCCTTCCTCTTTCTAGAATTGAATAGCCTAGATTTATGCAAAACGTGGCCGTCTCTGAATCATGTGTCACTATTGCCAAATAAATTGAACTGCTGCAAAACAAACTGACATGATCAGCAACCACTGCAGCTGGCAATGAAAGGCTTGAGTACTTGATAACTTCAGGGGCTCAGATTCCGAGCTTGAAATCCTCTCCTCCACCCATTCAGAAGAAATCAAGATTAAGCTTTACAATAGCTTCATCCAAAATTACCTCAAACCGCTTTCAACTTTATCCCGTTACTAGAAGAATAATAACAATAAATAAATAAACTCCCCCTGCCTCTCACTATGTGCTATTATCACGCATTTAGTCTATCAAGATAGATAATACCCTCGATAAGCAACATTTAAGTTGGTTTCCTGTTTCTTATTGGAATTTGCAATATAGTACTTGTTAGAATTAAGTGACCTAAAATTCTTATTTAAATAAAATACGATGGAAAATAAAATAAAAGTAAAATCCATATAGAACTAGACTTCTTTATTTTATTTTAGAATAAGGTTTTAAACCTTATTAAACTCCATCTATTTTATATTGATTAGGATAAGGTGTTTCAATCCTACTAGAATATGGCTTTACAAGCCTATAAATAGACATAGTCTATTCCTCTTGTATTTGAGTAAAAATTTTTCGACATAGTGAATTTTCTTCTCCTCTGCCCGTGGTTTTTTTTTCCGAAAGGGTTTCCACGTAAAATTTATGTGTTCTTTATTTTTATTTATTTTATTCTATTTTATTTTTCACAAATTGGTATCGAGCTTCCGGTTATTCATCTCGATCACGGTAATGGCGTCTTTGAAGTATGAAATTCATTGTTGAATCGCAACACCGATTTGCGTTGTGGCAAATTAAGATGCAAGCGCTTCTTGCAGATGGATCTAGAGGATGCCCCGCTAGGATAGATAAGATGCCTTCGACATTAACAGATGAAGAGAAGAAACGTAAGGATCGAAAGGCATTAACACAATTACATCGCATTTGTCCAACGAAATTTTGCGGGATGTGATGAAAGAGAAAACTGCCACGCATTATGGAAGAGGCTAGAACAAATATGTATGTCGAAAACTCTAACAAGCAAGTTGCATATGAAGCAGCGTCTTTATGCTCATCGTTTGGAGGAAGGTGCGTCTGTACACGAACACTTAACAGTGTTTAAAGAAATTCTCTCAACCTTGGAGGCCATGGAGGTTCAGTATGATAAGGAAGATCTAGGGTTGATTCTACTTTGTTCGTTGCCCCCGTCTTATTCAACCTTTAGAGACACGATTTTATATAGCCGCGAGTCTCTCACAGTTGATGAGGTTTATGATTCTTTAACCTCGTATGATAAGATGAAGCATCTTGTGGTTAAACCCAACTCTCAGGGAGAGGGTCTCATTGTTCGTGGGAGACAAGACCGGAATGTTGATGATGATCGTGGTAGAACACAGGAACGGAATCCTCGTGGTAAATCTAAGGGTAGATCGAAATCTTCAAGCGGAGGTAAAACTTGCAACTTCGCAAGAAGAAAGGGCACATTAAATCTGAAAGTGCTATAAGCTACAAAATAAGATTAAAAGGAGGTGCGAATCAAAAGGAAAACAACGGAAAATTCCGGTGAAGTGATGTTGTAGAAGACTACAATGATGGTGAACTTCTAGTTGCTTCATCAATGATTCTAAAGTAAGCGAGGAGTGGATACTTGATTCAAGCTGCACCTTCCACATGAGTCCCAATCGGGATTGGTTTACAACTTATGAAACAATGATCTCAAGGTGTTGTTTTGATGGGAAATAATGCTTCATGTAAAATCGCGGTGTTGGAACAATTAAAGTTAAGATGTTTGATGGAGTTGTCGAACACTTAGTGACGTGCGGCATGTTCCGAATTGAAAAAATTTAATTTCGTTGAGTACTCTTGATTCAAAAGGGTGCAGATACACACTGAAAGTGGGGTTTTAAAGATTTCAAAGGGTCCCTTGTTGTGATGAAAGGGCAAAGAAAGATTGCCAAGTTATATGTTTCTGAGGTTCTCTCATTCTCGGTGATGCAAATTGTCGCTTCCTCTTCCTTGTCGATGATGATATTACTAAACTTTGGCATATGCGCCTAGGGCATATGAGTGAGAATGGCATGGCGAATTAAGCAAAGAGGACTTCTTAATGGGCAAGGAATTTGCAAACCGATTTCTGTGAGCACTGTGTTTTGGGAAGCAAAGAGAGTTCGATTCACTAGAGGAATCCATAACACGAAGGAAACGTTGGAGTATATCCATTACGATCGTGGGGCCGTCGAGTGCCTTGAGAGGTGGAGCTAATTATATGCTAACCTTTATTGATGATTTTTCCGAAAAGTTTGGGCGTTCTTCCCAAGCGAAAAGCGATGTGTTTTCCACATTTAAGTCTTGGAAAATTATGATTGAAAAACAGACGGAAAAGCAGATAAAATACCTCCGCATGCAGACAATGGCTTAGAGTTCGCTTACGATGAGTTTAATAGATTGTGCAAGTCGAAGGATCATGAGACACTTGACGATTCGTCATACTCCACAAAGAAAGCGGCGTTGCGAGCGAATGAACGAACGATCATGGAGAAGGTTCGATGTATGTTGTCAAATGCCAACTTACCGAAGTCATTTTGGGCGTATGACCTCTCTCGCATGTTTTTGATCAACCGATCTCCATCCGTTACCATTGAGAAAAAGACTCCACAAGAGGTATGGTCCGTAATCCCGCTAATTATTCGATTTAAAGATTTTTGGGTGTCTGCGATGCTCATGTTGATAATGGAAAATTGGAACCAAGATCCATTAAATGCGTTTTCTTGGTTATAAAGCTGGTGTAAAAGGCTATAAGTTATGGTGTCCGAAAATAGAAAAGTTGTGATTAGCAGAGATGTTGTTTTGATGAAACCGCTATGCTACCTAACTTATCTCTTAAAGACTCTTCCAATAAAGAAAACCAAAAGCGGTGGAGCATCAGATTAATACGAATCAACTCCTCAAGCCAAGACAAAATTGAGAATAGAGTTGCTTCTTCACCGCAATACTCTATCGCCAAAAACAGGACAAGAAGAGAAATTAAACCTCCAAAGAAGTATGCCGAGGTTGATCTAGTTGCTTATGCTTTAAATGTGGCTGAAGATATAGATGCGAATCAAGAGCCATTTAATTATTCGAGGCGATTAGTGTGAAGACTCGAAAAAGTGGATGTTTGCTATGCAAGAGGAGATGGAATCACTCCACAAAAAGCAGAACATGGGATCTTGTAAAACTTCCTAAAGGTAAAAAGGCATTTCGTTGTAAATGGGTGTTTAAAAAGAAAGAAGGGACTCAGGAGTTGAAGAACCCGGATATAAAGCAAGGCTTGTTGCAAAGGGTGACAATCAGTGCCATCTTTCTTACAAAAGATCAAATGTTTCATGAGAGAACAAAACACATTGATATTCGGTATCATTTTGTTCGTGATATTATTGCTCGTGGTGATATTGTTGTGAGCAAAATTAGCACTCATGAAAATCCTGCAGATATGATGACTAAGTCACTTCCTATAACCAAGTTTGAGCATTGCTTAGACTTGGTTGGTGTTCATTGTTGAAGTTAAACCCTTAAGGGGTTTTTGGAAGAGGTGAAGAACTTGTTTATTGAAAGTTCGCGATGAAGAACTTGTTCATTGAGAATTTGTGTCAAGGTGGAGATTGTTAGAATTAAGTGACCCAAAATTCTTATTTAAATAAAATACGATGGAAAATAAAATAAAAGTAAAATCCATATAGAACTAGACTTCTTTTATTTTATTTTAGAATAAGGTTTTTAAACCTTATTAAACTCCATCTATTTTATATTGATTAGGATAAGGTGTTTCAATCCTACTAGAATATGGCTTTGCAAGCCTATAAATAGACATAGTCTATTCCTCTTGTATTTGAGTAAAAATTTTTCGACATAGTGAATTTTCTTCTCCTCTGCCCGTGGTTTTTTTTTCCCGAAAGGGTTTCCACGTAAAATTTATGTGTTCTTTATTTTTATTTATTTTATTCTATTTTATTTTTCACAGTACTTATAATAACCCCTTGAGTGTGCAGTGTCACTCATGTTTTTTTTTTTAATTAAGATAGAACAAAGTGGTTGTCCAGATTTGATTTTGGGACTTAGTATTAATAATGATTTGGGCAACGCAAGTCATCTACCACTGGCTAATTGATGGCACTGAGTTTCAGGTAAGTTACATTGCCTACAGCCTATTCAATCTACCGTGCCACAAAACATCTTTAGCTTTTATCTTTACCAGTTCACTTAAGGTATCATCTTGTGAACAAGGAATAAGCATACACACCAAAAAAAAAAAAAAAAACTTCCACAACTGCATTTGTCAATGATGTATCAGACTGGCAACAACTCATTTCAGCTAATGTTAGGAATTGTGGACCAGCCTTTAAGCTGGCACATAGATTGAGATATTGGAATTCATGAATATTCTTTGTGTTACATGTAATAGACATAAAACAACATGATTAATTGAGTATTCAACATCAGAATATCTATGCAGGGTCCAAATTCGTCCGGTTTAAAACTTAAAAAATTAATAAAATTTCACTTTACAAATATAAAAATAAATTGGCTGAACTATCCAATACCCAACTACCCAATACTCAAAAGTTCAAATATAAGCCCAAGACCCTAAAATGCCCTAAACAGAAACCCTAAAAATTTTTAAGCCTTCAGCGTCGCCGTCGTTCCCCAGCATTTGCCACATCAACAGCACACCATCCGAGGCTCTTGGTGTCACCCATCTGCCACTGTTTCATCGAAATGGCAAAGGGGCACATCCTCCACCATGGTTGACCGAAGAGTCCCTCGCCACCACCATGCAAAAACCTACAAAACAAAGACAAAAAACAAAGAAAAGAAAAACAAAGACATTTTGTAATATTCAATGTGGCTATAAAAGCCTCAACTACCAATCTGTAAAGAAGATAAATGAAATAGAACACATACACAAAAAAAAAGTCAAAACGTATTTGATAGTCACAAAACTAACTAAAAATAAGACAAAGGCAAGTGTACCTATCTATAAATAGTATAGTTATAGTGAGTAAAGATATCATATCCACGAGGACTAAAAGTACTAGTAATTACCGTTTTCCTACTAAAATTACTAAATTAATTTAACTAAAGAACTCAACAGAGAATGAATCAGGAAAATAATCGAATAATAACCAAAGAGAGAGGTAATACCCAGAAAAAATCCACCTAAACTTCATCGATTATTATGAATTTGAATTAAACGATTTATTCACTTGGTATCTTGATCCGTAGAAATCCCTAAATTATGCTAATATCTCTTTCGAGAGTAAGAGCAACTAACTCTAGGTTGATTAATTAAAATTTCTTTCTAATTAAAACCATTATAGTCACATTAACTCGATCTATGGATTCCTCTATTAGATTTGACTCAAATCCGGTAGATTTATGTCTCCAATTTCTAGAATTGCATGCAACTCCACGCAATTATGTTAGATCTACTCTTAAATAAGGACTTTTCCTCCACTGATTTAAGCACATTAAACAAGAATTAATATCTTGAAAATATTAAAACAAGAGATAAACACACATAACTAAGAACAAAAATTGAATATTTATCGCGTAAAATAGAAACTAAATAATAAAATTCATCATAGGGTTCATCTTCCCTAAGTATCTAGGGAATTAGTTCATAATTGTAAATAAAAACATCTCAAAATCAAAATAGCCACAAGAAATAAAGAAACTCATAAAAACATCAAAAGAAATTAAAAGGTCTTCAATCTTGATGGAAATCTGCTTCAGAATTGGCTCCAATGGTGTTCTTCAAGTTGTTTTCTACAATATTCTTTGATGGATCCCTTCTCTCTTCTTTTTTTGGTATTTGTAGAATTTAGAATGCCCAAAAAGCTTAAAAATTGCATTTTTCCGTGTTTTTGGGATGCGAGTTGCGAAATCGACATGGTCTGACACATAATCGTGTGTCCAGCCCGTGTGGCTCTTGAAATTTGCTTCTTCTTTTTTTTACCGAATTTTGCTCGTTTCTCACTCATTTTTCTCCCAAATGCTCACCTAAATGTAAAAACATGAATTCAAAGGATTAGAAGCATCAAATTCACCAATTTGTATAAATAATCATCTAAAAACGTATTAAGAAAGAGATTAAAATATGTTAGTTTTATCATTTATTAGCAAATTTTGCCAAAGGCTTCCAATGGGCATCGATTCATTTTCATGGTCATTGATTACTTCACCAAGTGGGTAGAAGCCGCTTCTTATGTCAATGTCACGAAATCGACAGTTGGCAAATTCTTAAAGAAAGAGATTATATGTTGGTATGGAATGCCGGAAAAGATCATATTTGATAATGCATTGAATTTGAATAACAGTACAATACCAGATGCATGCAGTCAATTTAAGATCAAACATCACAACTCAACACCATATCGCCCAAAAATGAATGGAGTAGTGAAGGCAACTAATAAGAACATTAAGAAGATTGTGGGGAAAATGATGGAGACTTATAAAGATTGACATGAGAAATTACCATTTGCCCTATATGCTTATCGAACATCTGTCAGAACCTCCACCGAGGCAACACCTTTTTCATTGGTTTATGGAATGGAGGCAATTTTACCCATTGAAGTAGAGATTCCATCCCTCCAAATTTTGTCAGAGTTGAACTTAGATGAGGCAGAATGAATCCAATCTAGATATGATCAGTTAAACTTGATCGAAGAAAAGAGGATAAAAGCTATTCATCATGGTCAGATGTACCAAAAACGAATGATGTGAGCTTATCACAAAAAGGTATACCCTAGAGAATTCCATAAGGTATCTTGGTTTTGAAAACGATCATTCTCATACAAAAAGACTTCAGAGGAAAATGGATGTCAAATTGAGAAGAACCTTATGTGGTAAAAAAAGTCTTTTCTGGAGGAGTGTTGATTTTGACTGAGATGGACAGCAACGACTGTCTAACCCTATGAATTCGGATTCAATTAAGAAATATTTCACCTGAAAAAAAGAAGAGGTCGGAATGAAAATCCGCAAAAGGCGTCTTGAAACCTAAGGAGTTTTGAGTTAAAACCCGAAAAGGGCGGCTCAAATTTGGACTAAAGAATAAGCATGTAATAGCCGTTTCCCCTCAAAGGTAACAGAGAGGATGAGCTTTACATCATGGGATATCGGTAAAATACTATAAATCTCCTAAACACATATTAGGTTCAGAATAGTACTCAGGAAATTTGTTCAGAGAAGCTCATACTGTGATGTCTGGGGCACCTAATTTCATTTTTACTCATTTTTCATTTTAGCAATGTTTGTCATTTTAACTAATCTTTTCATTAAAGTTGTCTGCAATAAATTTCATTATTATCCATGTTGCAACCTTGTTCAAGCATTTCTGCATTGAAATAATGGTTAGTGGACTAACAATGTTATAAAGCATAAAAAGATTTTTCCATATCGCTCTGGAAAATTTCTAAACAGTACAGGGACCTGAAACATGACCACTAGTTAAAGATAATCAAATTTTAAGGTTAGAAAGATCCTGAAACAAATAGTCTAAATTGTGATTACCCCTTCGAATTTCTGTCAAAGATACCGGACCTGAATGGAAGGCATGGTAACACATCAATGATAGAACCAGGACGAATGACAAACAATGTCGATCTAAGGACTAAAAGATGGGACCATTCTCAAATATGACATTTTACATTCATACAAATACCATTTATACATATCTAGTTAGGAGCATTTGATTCATTTCAATCATAACATCCTAATCACTTGGCAAAAATACCTATGAAATGGATTCTACAAGTCTTGTTCCCCCAAAAGAATGGCGTAACGGATCAATAAAACAACAACTCATATGACTTTGAAGTTGCAGTGGAATGGGGTAAAGTTACAGTAGCAAATATCATATCCCTGAAGATGCAATGGAGTAAGATAAAATTACAAATCTCATATCCCTAATGTTGCAGTGGAATAAGGTGAAGTTACAATGACACTAAATCATGTCTTTTTGAAGTTGTAGTGAAACGGATAAAACAGCAATTCCAGTCGCCCTAAAATTGCAACAGGTTAGAATGAAGCTATAAGAGCGAATCTTATCTCCCTAAAGATGCAGTGGAGCAAGATGAAGCTATAAATCCTATATCCTTGAAGTTGCAGTGGAATGGATTGAAATTACAGTAGCAAATCTCATCTCCCTAAAAATGCAGTGAAGTAAGATAAAGCTACAACGTTGAATCCTATCTTCCTAAAGTTGCAGTTCAATGAATAAAACAACAGTTCCAGTCCCTCTGAAGTTGTAGCGGTTTGGAATGAAACTAAAACAACAAACATTATCTCCTTGAAGTTGCAATAAAGCAAGATGAAACTGTGACACTAAATCCTATCTTCCTAAAGTTGAAGCGAAGCGGATACAGAGAAGTAGAGTAACCAATGAATTAAAATAGTGGATCCCTTGAAAAAAGAAACACCAGAGAAGCCAAAATTCAATAGGACCGGATGAAATTAGCCTTCCTTTGAGTCTTTGCTCCCTTTCCTTTACACAACAATGAGCAAAGTGGGACAACTATAATGACCCAAATTCGTCCGGTCCAAAATTTCAAAAATTAATAAAAGTCCACTTTACAAATATAAAACAAATCACCCAACTACCTAATACCCAAAAGCCCAAATATAATCCCAAGACCTAAAATGCCCTAAATAGAAACCCTAAAAATCTCTAAGCCTTCAGCGTCACCACCGCTCTTCAACATTCACCATGTCAGTAGCACACCATCTAAGGTTTCTACTGTCACCCATCTACCACTATTTCATCAAAATGGCAAAGGGGCACATCCCCCACCATGATTAACCGAAGAGTCCCTCACCACCAACATGCAAAAACCTGTAAAACAAAGACAAAAAATAGAGAGAAAATAGAGAAAAAAAACAAAGATATTTTGTAATATCCAATGTGGCTATAAAAGCCTCAACTACCAATCTGTAAAGAGGATGAATGAAATAGAATACAAAAAACAACAATTTAAAAGGTATTTCATTTTTATTGTTTTTAAATTTCTAAAAAATATAAAAAAAATGAAAAGATCTAGGCTTTACCTAAGTGTCGTTTCATCTTTATCACCGTAGGTAAACGAGGCCACTATCTCCAATAAAGGATAGCCCCTTTTCAACGCGAGAGGCCCTTAGGTTCTTCTTAGCTCTGTAACGCCCCAATTTTCGGGAATTCTGTGAATGTTGGCATATGTTTAATTATGTCAGTGGGCCTCTAGAAAGCCCAAGCTTAAGATAGAACCCGGAAATTTTAGTTAATTTTTGTTCCATAAGAAAAAGGGGGTGAAATTATGAAATAGGACCTATGTGAAAATGTTTGAAAATGCTATAGGCTAAATTGAAGTGGCCAAATAAATAGGAGTGCAAAATAGGATGGATTTGCATGACAAACCTCCCATTTTACATGAAGTGGCTAGCCATCATGTTGTTGTAGACAAAATGTACACTTGATATCCATAATTTATGGTACAAATTGATACAAATTGATAATAGGTTAGGTAAATGTTCCATGATAATGGGTTAGGTAAATGTTTCATGATAATGGGTTAGGTAAATGTTCCATGATAATGGGTTAGGTAAATGTTTCATGATAATGGGTTAGGTAAATGTTTCATGATAAGAATATCATGTCTTTTGTATTAAAGAATTAAATGGATGAAATATGAAGTTTTATTAAAAGAAAAGGGTGAAAAGAACAAAGTTTTGTCCATCTTTGTTCATCATAGCTGAAAGTTAGAGAAGAGAAAGAGAGGAGAAAGCTCTTGAGTATTCGGTCATTAGGAGGAGGAAAATTGAAGGTAAGTTCTTGGTACCTTGCTTCTATTTTGAGGTTCATGAGTTCTTCTTGATTCTACCTTAACTCTTGAAGTATATTTTGATTTTTAGTTGTGTTGTGAGCATTTAGTCATGAATTAAAATGAAGGAAATGGTTGTTGTTTCATGTTCTTTTGATGAAAAATGGAAGATAGGTGAAGTTGAGCCAAACAAATGAGCATGCATGTGCCTTAGATGTTAAAGGAAAAATCAGCTAACATGTTGTGCTTTAAAATGATGAAATGGAGATTATACTTAAGTAAAATCATAGATATGTGATGATTGATTGGTGATATACATGTTTAAATAATAAGCATGCAAGTTAGGTGTGAAAGAGTGATTTGGTAATAAATCTGCTTGGGACAGCAGCAGTAACGTGACTTTGGAAAATCACCATAAATTGTGGGAGATGAATTAGAAGCTGAATAAATTATGTAATTAAAGATTAATGAGTCTAGTTTCAAATGAAATAAACTAGAACATATTTTGAATTCTGTACAATGAGAAATTTGATTCGTAATGAAGAGTGGTCAGATTAGTCAAACAGTGAAACATGGGAAACTTTGAGAAAAATCTGGTATTTATTGGCTAAACCAAAAATTCTGAAAATTTTATGGATAGAAGATATATGAGTCTATTTTCAAGGAAAATTAACGGCACTTGATTTGGAGTTTTGTACCTCTAGTTATAAATGATTTAGTGAATGTTGCTCAGAAAGACAGCTTGCAGTGAAATTATGATTATGTGGTAAACATTGACAAAAATTTGTTAATGAGTTGCTTATTGATTTCTTATAAGTTTACTATGATCTGTAGGTGTGGTTGGCCGAATATTGTAAGGGGTTAATACGTAGTTTGTATTTGAATAGTTAGATTAACGTGTTAGTAATCCAATTGTAGGCGGTTCGTGTGTGGATCTCGTCGACATATAAATGCAAACATGTGTGTAACTAACACCCTCTTTCTTAGTCTGGATCGGCAAAAGTCGAAAAGCGAAATGTCAAAAAGCGGTATTTTGTAGATTTACGAGTGTGCGAATGCTCGTGAGGTAAATCGATTAATGTTTTTGTAAGCTGCAAAATTTGACTGCAAAGTGTATGATTTACGTGCCCTCGATATTTTTGGGCTTAATGGGCCAAAATTGGAATGATAGATAACGGACCCAATTCGGTAAGAACCCTCGATGCGTGATTACGTAGTACGTGAAAGGTAGGAATATGCATGAAAAACCCTAAAATAGATAAATTATTGAAATACCTTTAAAAGTGGAAAATTTACGTTTTACCCCAGGAGATAAATTACCAAATACCCCTAGGTTAAATTGACCTAAATGCATGTTTGATCGTTGTTATTTACTGCATGCCATGTTGTTATTATCGATGCATGGGATTGGGATATTGACGGAGGAAGTCTTGAAAGTGGCTTGTCCACGTCTTGGAGGCTTTGCCTCAATTCTTTGATAATCGAGCAAAGAAGGTCAGGCTGTGGAGTGTTGGAGTGTTGGGTGGGTTGAGCTATTCCCCACATGGAGTGTATGGCTGGTACGGTGGAGTGTAGTGGTTGGTGGGTTGAGTAGTCTCCCAAATGGGCTTGCATATGTTCTTGATGTTGCATGTATTTTGAAATGGGCCTATGGGCCATCTTGTTATCTGAATAAGGGCTAAGGCCCGTTTATTATAATCTGAAAAGGGCTTTGGCCCATATCACTATTACCCAAATGGGCTTGCATATGTTATTGATGTTGCATGTATTTTGAAATGGGCCTATGGGCCATCTTTATCTGAATAAGGGCTAAGGCCCGTTTATTATAATCTGAAAAGGGCTCGGCCCAATACCATCACACTGAATGGGCTTAGGCCCAATAGGCTTGAGTGACTTGGACTTTGAATGGGTTTTCCTTACACATGAGTTTCCCCAAACTCACCCTTTTATTTTCATCCACGCAGAAATCCCCAACCATAGTGGGCTTGGAGTCGTGAGGGAATTGGAGTGGCCACCGTTCGAAAGTTTGATTTTCTTCGGTGAACTAGACATCTTTTAATTACGTTTGAGGTTTTGGGCTTTTAAATGTAATAAAGCCGCTTATTTATTTTGATGGTTTTATTATGTATTACTAAGATAGGTAATACTTATTTTAACTGTTGAAATTAGATAGCTTTAGGCGCGTTTTCAAAAACAACAGTTGATTTCAAAATAACACGACAACAAGCAAAGCTTCCGAATGAAAGTATTTTCCAAAATTAATCACTTTTCCTAAAAATGACTTAATCGAATCGGTTTCCTAGAAATATCCATGACGTTAAGGTGTGGCAATGGCGGTATGCATGTCTAGGATTGGATCCGAAGGAGGTTGGTATTAGCGGTCCGATGGACTCACCACCTCTTTTCCGGTTTCCTACAGTGCACGACTTCCATTCACTTTAACCCTTAATGAATTAATCTTTTGAACATCAAGTACGATTTTCTAGACTTAGAATGGAATTTTTTTTTTTACGTTTTTGATGTGGCATGCTGGATCCGGCCATAACTTCTGGGCCGGGTTTGGGGTGCTACATTTAGTGGTATCAGAGCCTAGATTACAACAACTCGGCTGTGGAATGGGTTTACAAAAACAAAGATTTTTAAAAGCGAAAATTTTATAAAGAATGCGAAAAACTTGATTTTCAAAATTTAGATCTTTAGAATGTGGCATTCCGAATCTCCGGCTCAAGTCTGTAAGTATTCTCAATTTTTCTAAATATTTTCCTGAATTATCTGTTTGTACTAAAACCCTACTAGGACACTCTAGATAGGATGATACTGAAACCATAGGAAAATCTGATAAGAGATTGAAACGTAGCTAGACTTGATTCTGCGAAAACAAACTCGAACTCTTATCGATTCATAAAACATCTGTAATAAACACTGGAATATTAATTGATGCATAAAAATTTGTAATCAAGATAAATCGATATGAGTACGAGAGCTACTCGGGGAAGAGGCCGTGGTCGAGGCCGAGGTAGTACTCAAGCTGGAACTTCGTCTTCTAAACACATACCCACTGAAGTAGCACGACCACCACCGATGGATGAGAATGGGCCGTATGATAAGGCCGCCGAGGATGATGACCTGTCACAGGCAATGCTTCGTGTTCTGGAAAGGGTTGCTAGAGTAAGTTCGGGCAACGAAATTCAGGGATCTATTTCTGAATGACTTCGGGACTAACGGAACGGAGATCTTTAAGGGCGTGTCTGGTATAGCCCGAATGTGGCGGAATATTGGTTGGAGGCCACGAGCGGATTATGGACGACTTAGACTGCTCTGAGGAGATTGTGAGTGGGGTATCTGTACTAAGTCCCTTGGGTCACATTCGGTTAGGGTAGACAAAGCGTATAGGAATGTACCCTTAGAAACTCAAGGCAAGGTTTTTCCGGAGATTTGATGGAGTTACCGTTCGGAGAGTTTGACCTCATTCAGGAATAGATTGGCTTGTTAAGCATAAGGCGACTCGGATTGTCTTGCTAAGCGAATGGTGTTAAGAACTACAAAGGATGAGGAGGTTATGGTGATAGGTGAGAGAAGGATTATTTTTCCAATGTGGTGTCGGCATTAAGAGCCGAAAAGTGGATTCGGAAGGTTGTGAGGCCTAATTAGTATTTGTAAGTCAGTCGGAAGAGGAGGGACTGACAGTGGATAAGGTTAGGACCGTAAAGGAGTTCCAAGATGTTTTTCCGGAGGAGCTTCCAAGATTGCCTCCGAATCGAGAAGTTGAGTTTGAAATAGACTTGTTGCCTGGAATGGCGCCTGTGTCTATCACACCATATAGGATGGCACCGAAGGATTTAGTAGAGTTAAATGCTCAAATTCAAGAGTTGTTGGATAGGGGCTTTATTAGGCCAAGCGTGTCTCCATGGGGAGCACCAGTACTATTCGTGAAAAAGAAGGATGGTACGATACGGATGTGCATTGATTATCACCAGTTGAAAAAACTGACGATAAAGAATAAGTATCCACTGCCAAGGATTGACGATCTATTTGACCGGCTTAGAGGAGCTTCTGTATTTTCCAAGATCGACCTTCGATATCATCAGTTAAGGGTCAAGGAGGCAGATATCCAAAAGGCGACATTCGGGACTCGGTATGGTCATTACGAGTTTACGGTTATGCCATTTGACCGATTTAACGCCTCCGCAACGTTTATGGATCTAATGAATCGTGTGTTCCAACCATTTTTAGATCGGTTCGTAGTCGTCTTTATTGACGATATCTGGTATATTCTAAAAGCGAAACGAAACATGATGAGCATCTCCGTATAGTCTTGTAAGTATTAAGGAGAAGGAACTCTTTGAAGTTCAGAAGTGTGAATTTTGGTTGAGGAGATAACCTTCTTAGGACATGTGGTCTCTGCCGAAGGGATTAAGGTGGACCCTCGGAAAATTGAAGTGATTTTGGAGTGGAAGCCGCCTAGGTCAGTGTCAGATATATGGAGTTTTCTAGGACTGGCAGGATACTACAGAAGGTTTATGGAAGGTTTTTCTGTGATGGCAGCACCTCTGACAAAACACATAAGGAAAGGAGTACCGTTTGTATGGACTAAGAAATAGCAAGAAGCTTTTGAAAAGTTGAAGAAAGTTATGACTGAAGCACTTGTGTTAATTCAGCCGGAGTCTGGGAATGATTTTACTATGTACAGTGACGCATCACACGTGGGTTTAGGCTGCGTGTTAATGCAAAAGGGTAAGGTTCATATGCATCACGATAGCTTAAGCCTCATGAGGGAAACTATTTGACTCATGATTTAGAGTTGGCAGCAGTGATATTTGCACTTAAGATTTGGAAACATTACTTGTACGGAGAAAGGTGTATTATATACACTGACCATAAGAGTCTTAATTATTTGTTGACTCAGAAGGAGCTGAACCTTAGGCAAAGGAGATGGATTGAGTTGCTTAAGGATTATGACTGTTCGATCGAGTATCACCCAAGCAAGGCTAATATGGTAGCCGATTCTCTAAGTCGTAGAGTTGTATCTGATCTGAGAGCAATGTTTGCTCGTCTGAGTCTGTATGATGATGGAAGTCTGTTGGCTGAGTTGCAAGTGAGGCCAACCTGGGTGGATCAGATTAAGGAAAAACAGTTGAACGATGAGCCTTTGGTCGCTCGTTTTCAACAAGTTAAGGAAGGGGAAACTTCTGAGTTTGGGAGCCAGAAGAGACGATGCAACAGCAATACCCTCATCTGTTTGGATCAGGTAAATTTCGAGGACGAAATTTTTTTAAGGAGGGTAGAGTTGTAACGCCCCAATTTTCGGGAATTCTGTGAATGTTGGCATATGTTTAATTATGTCAGTGGGCCTCTAGAAAGCCCAAGCTTAAGATAGAACCCGGCAATTTTAGTTAATTTTTGTTTCATAAGAAAAAGGGGGTGAAATTATGAAATAGGACCTATGTGAAAATGTTTGAAAATGCTATAGGCTAAATTGAAGTGGCCAAATAAATAGGAGTGCAAAATAGGAGGATTTGCATGACAAACCTCCCATTTTACATGAAGTGGCTAGCCATCATGTTGTTGTAGACAAAATGTACACTTGATATCCATAATTTATGGTACAAATTGATACAAATTGATAATAGGTTAGGTAAATGTTCCATGATAATAGGTTAGGTAAATGTTTCATGATAATGGGTTAGGTAAATGTTCCATGATAATGGGTTAGGTAAATGTTTCATGATAATGGGTTAGGTAAATGTTTCATGATAAGAATATCATGTCTTTTGTATTAAAGAATTAAATGGATGAAATATGAAGTTTTATTAAAAGAAAAGGGGTGAAAAGAACAAAGTTTTGTCCATCTTTGTTCATCATAGCTGAAAGTTAGAGAAGAGAAAGAGAGAGAAAGCTCTTGAGTATTCGGTCATTAGGAGGAGGAAAATTGAAGGTAAGTTCTTGGTACCTTGCTTCTATTTTGAGGTTCATGAGTTCTTCTTGATTCTACCTTAACTCTTGAAGTATATTTTGATTTTTAGTTGTGTTGTGAGCATTTAGTCATGAATTAAAATGAAGGAAATGGTTGTTGTTTCATGTTCTTTTGATGAAAAATGGAAGATAGGTGAAGTTGAGCCAAACAAATGAGCATGCATGTGCCTTAGATGTTAAAGGAAAAATCAGCTAACATGTTGTGCTTTAAAATGATGAAATGGAGATTATACTTAAGTAAAATCATAGATATGTGATGATTGATTGGTGATATACATGTTTAAATAATAAGCATGCAAGTTAGGTGTGAAAGAGTGATTTGGTAATAAATCTGCTTGGGACAGCAGCAGTAACGTGACTTTGGAAAATCACCATAAATTGTGGGAGATGAATTAGAAGCTGAATAAATTATGTAATTAAAGATTAATGAGTCTAGTTTCAAATGAAATAAACTAGAACATATTTTGAATTCTGTACAATGAGAAATTTGATTCGTAATGAAGAGTGGTCAGATTAGTCAAACAGTGAAACATGGGAAACTTTGAGAAAAATCTGGTATTGATTGGCTAAACCAAAAATTCTGAAAATTTTATGGATAGAAGATATATGAGTCTATTTTCAAGGAAAATTAACGGCACTTGATTTGGAGTTTCGTACCTCTAGTTATAAATGATTTAGTGACTGTTGCTCAGAAAGACAGCTTGCAGTGAAATTATGATTATGTGGTAAACATTGACAAAAATTTGTTAATGAGTTGCTTATTGATTTCTTATAAGCTTACTATGATCTGTAAGTGTGGTTGGCCGAATATTGTAAGGGGTTAATACGTAGTTTGTATTTGAATAGTTAGATTAACGTGTTAGTAATCCAATTGTAGGCGGTTCGTGTGTGGATCTCGTCAGCATATCGTCGCAAACGTGTGTGTAACTAACACCCTCTTTCTTAGTCTGGATCGGCAAAAGTCGAAAAGCCGAAATGTCGAAAACTGGTATTTTGTAGATTTACGAGTGTGCGAATGCTCATGAGGTAAATCGATTAATGTTTTAGTAAGCTGCAAAATTTGGACTGCAAAGTGTATGATTTACGTGCCTCGATATTTTTGGGCTTAATGGGCCAAAATTGGAATGATGGGCCAACGGACCCAATTCGGTAAGAACCCTCGGTACGTGATTCTGTAGTACGTGAAAGGTAGGAATATGCATGAAAAACCCTAAAATAGATAAATTACTGAAATACCTTTAAAAGTGGAAAATTTACGCTTTACCTCGGGAGATAAATTAAAAATACCCCTAGGGTTAAATTGACCTAAATGCATGTTTGACTGTTGTTATTTACTGCATGCCATGTTGTTATTATTTGATGCATGGGATTGGGATATTGACGGAGGAAGTACTGAAAGTGGCTTGTCCACGTAGGCTTTGCCTCAATTCTATCGATAATCGAGCAAAGAAGGTCAAGAATCGTGGAGTGTTGGTGGGTGGGTTGAGCTATTCCCACATGGAGTGTATGGCTGGTACAGGTGGAGAGTAGTGGTTGGTGGGTTGAGTAGTCTCCCAAATGGGCTTGCATATGTTTACCGATGTTGCATGTATTTTGAAATGGGCCTATGGGCCATCTTATTATCTGAATAAGGGGCTAAGGCCCGGTTTATTATAATCTGAAAAGGGCTTTGGCCTAGTATCACTTATTACCCAAATGGGCTTGCATATGTTATTGATGTTGCATGTATTTTGAAATGGGCCTATGGGCCATCTTATTATCTGAATAAGGGGCTAAGGCCCGGTTTATTATAATCTGAAAGGGCTCGGCCCAGACCATCATTACTGAATGGGCTTAGGCCCAATAGGCTTGAGTGACTTGGACTTTGAATGGGTTTTCCTTACACACGAGTTTCCCAAACTCACCCCTTTTATTTTCATCCACGCAGAAATCCCCAACCATAGTGGGCTTGGAGTCGTGAGGGAATTGAGTGGCCACCGCTCGAAAGTTTGATTTTCTTCCGGTGAACTAGACATCTTTTAATTACGTTTGAGGTTTTGGGCTTTTAAATGTAATAAAGCCGCTTATTTATTTTGATGGTTTTTATTATGTATTACTAAGATAGGTAATACTTATTTTAACTGTTGAAATTAGATAGCTTTAGGCGCGTTTTCAAAAACAACAGTTGATTTCAAAATAACACGACAACAAGCAAAGCTTCCGCAATGAAAGTATTTTCCAAAATTAATCACTTTTCCTAAAATGACTTAATCGAATCGGTTTCCTAGAAATATCCATGACGTTAAGGTGTGGCAATGGCGGTATGCATGTCTAGGATTGGATCCGAAGGAGGTTGGTACTTAAGCGGTCGATGGACTCACCACCTCTTTTCCTGGTTTCCTACCCGTGCACGACTTCCATTCACTTTAACCCTTAATGAATTAATCTTTTGAACATCAAGTACGATTTTCTAGACTTAGAATGGAATTTTTTTTTTTTTACGTTTTTGATGTGGCATGCTGGATCCGGCCATAACTTCTGGGCCGGGTTTGGGGTGCTACAAGCTCGCTTAGGTTTCATCGGAAGAAAGGAGTAGATTTTTTTCTTTCAAAGAAACTGAAAGTTTCTTTTTTTTCTTCTTTTTTTTTTGAGTTTTGACTAGGTTTTAGAACTTGTTAACCCAATATCTATATTTTAGGCGCTAAAAGATTCAAAAGGGGTCGTTTTTGAAGAACTTCGGCCACCAGAGGCAGCGATCACCATCGTCGATGACCAGTGGCCACGGTAGAGACCCATCGTCTCAATCGCCGGCCAAAGGGGGTTTGAGAGAAAAAAAGAAGAAGGACAATTTAAAAAAATAGAACGAAATGAATTTTTAAAAATTTTTTGACTTAGATAGAGCCCCTGGTACAACGTTGTTTTGGTTTGGCTACAGAAGCCCCAAAATGACATCGTTTTGAGCCTTAACCCGATGACCTGACCTAGATCCCCTGGGATCCACGTGTTTCTGAGGGGAGGATCTAATTATTGTCTAGGCCCTTCCGCTTTTTGCTTTCTCTTTTATTTTGTCCCATATTTTTATTATTTTTACCCATTTTCTTTTATCCTTTTACATTTCAATCTCTAACTCGCCATTAACCCCTTTGGGGATGACACGTGTACTGAGTTTGGGATAATTGCCCACTAGGTCCCTGCGCCTTTCACATATTTTGATTAATCCTTTAGTTTTTTTGTTTTTGTAATTTATACCTTGAATTTATTTTAAGTTTCAATTTAGTCCTTTGCTTACTTTTTTTATTTTCTTTCATTATTTCCAGCACTTTTATGTCATTTACACTTTTACCCCTTTTAATTACTCAATTTTTTATTTTCATCCTTGAGTTATTGTGTTTATTTTATTATTAAATATGGTATTAATGGTGTAATACCCCTATACCATGTTTGACTTAAGGAACCTGATATAAGAATATTACATTTGGTGCCAAAGTAATTCTTGGCTAATTACTATTATATTTGAACATAAAAACGGACAAATAATAAATTTAAATAATTTATATTTAAATCCATTACTACTACTTGGGACATACTAAATTTTTCCTAAGTACATGCCATTCTATTCAAAATTTTAAAACGTACCCTCCTGTTGCTTGAAGATGTGATGAGATGAAGACTCGTAATCTCAAATACAACCCTTCAAAATTTTTGTACCTAATCTGCGCATGGAAACAAACCCTACGCCGAGTATACACCCACTGGTATTACTATAATTCAAATACTTAAGGTAAAAACAATATATATACACATTAAATCTTACCACTATTTTACCTTCAATAAATCATTCATGCATTTAAACTTTAAATTTATTCTAATAATATGTATCTTAAAAACTTTTCTTTATTTTAATTTATATATATTCTTATTATATCAATATCCATTTCATGCATTTCATCAATAACCATTTCATTCAATCATTATTTCATATATTTTATTTCTATATCCTAACTCAATAACTTATTCTATTCCATATCTAAAACCTTACAACATTAGTCTTTCAATAATTATTTAAACCAACATTTTCAATAAAAATAATTATAATTAATTCATAAGATTATATTCAACTAACTCAAACACTATTTCATTATTTCCAATTCATTCTATTTTTACTTCTTATTTCGATATCTCAATTTCAATTGCATTTCAATTCATAATTTCACTTTCTCATACTTTCAATAGTTCAATCGATCTATTCATTTGATTTTCTCATTTCATTTATTCAACTAATTTCAATATCAATAATTCGATATTTTAGCAAATTCATGAACCTTAAGTTCATGCTTCAAATCTCACATCTTAATTCCATTCACAATTCAGCTCATAATTTCTTTCTTATATTTTTAATAGTACGATCAATCAAATTTATTTAATTTTCTCATTTCAGTTATTCACCCTATTAACAAACCCGGACTTTGACGGATACACGGATTCCAACCCAAACACACCAATACGACACATTGTGCCTAAAATAGTACATAGTACCTATCAATATACGACACATAAGTGCCTAAAATGACACACGAGGTGCCTGAAATACGACACGTAAAGTGCCTGATATACGACACGTAAAGTGCCTGGCATGCCAATTATATATGCCTCAGCCCGACTAGTTAATAGGGTATTTTAATTCTCAATTCACTTTTATTTTCAATTCAAGATTACTTTTCAATTACAATTTCACATTCAAATCAATATACAGTTCAATTATACATACACATTCACTATTCAATTCAATTCTCATTCAATTCAAATTCACTTTTCCTCTTTCTAATCAATAAACAATTCAATACCAATACATATTTCAAATAATCACATATAATCATATTTCGATTCAATTCAAACCACTTTTCAATCAATACACAATTCACATATTCACACATATTCAAAAATTAATTCACTTTTATTTAATTCATATTTTAATTCATTTTCCAGTCAAATTCAAATCACTAATTACTTTTCAATCAATATACATTTCAAATACTCACATATTTTCTTCATTCAATTCAATTTGATTCAATTCAAATCACTTTTAATTTCCAATCAATATACTTTCAAATATTCACATAATTCATAATTCAATTACTTAATTCAAATCACTTTTAATTTCCAATTTGTTCACATTCAATTTCAATAGCCATAAACATTTTTAATCCATTTCTTTCAAATCAATATCATCATTTCAATTGCTTACCTAATTTTACTTGTCATGCATTTTAATTAAAATATAACAATTAATAATAAATAGATTTGAATTATGTTAGTGGGCCTCTAGAAGGCCCAAGCTTAAGATAGAACCCGGCAATTTTAGTTAATTTTTGTTCCATAAGAAAAAGGGGGTGAAATTATGAAATAGAACCTATGTGAAAATGTTTGAAAATGCTATAGGCTAAATTGAAGTGGCCAAATAAATAGGAGTGCAAAATAGGAGGATTTGCATGACAAACCTCCCATTTTACATGAAGTGGCCAGCCATCATGTTGTTGTAGACAATATGAGTACTTGATATCCATAATTCATGGTACAAATTGATAATGGGTTAGGTAAATGTTCCATGATAATGGATTAGGTAAATATTCCATGATAATGGGTTAGGTAAATGTTCCATGATAATGGTTTAGGTAAATGTTCCATGATGGGCATTTCATGTCTTTTGTATTAAAGAATTAAATGGATGAAATATGAAATTTTATTAAAAGAAAAAGGGGTGAAAAGAACAAAGTTTTGTCCATATTTATTCATCATAGCCTAAAGTTATAGAAGAGAAAGGAGAGGAGAAAGCTCTTGAATGTTCGGTCACTTGGGGAAGAAAATTAAAGGTAAGTTCATGGTAGTTTGCTTCTATCTTGATGTTCATGAGTTCTTCTTGATTCTACCTTAACTCTTGAAGCATATTTTGGTTTTTAGTTGTGTTGTGAGCATTTAGTCATTAATTAAAATGAAGGAAATGGTTGTTGTTTCATGTTCTTTTGATGAAAAATGGAAGATAGGTGAAGTTGAGCCAAACAAATGAGCATGCATGTGCCTTAGATGCTGAGGGGAAAAAAATCGGCTAACATGTTTTGCTTTAAAATGATGAAATGGAGATTATACTTAAGTAAAATCATAGATATGTGATGATTGATTGGTGATATACATGTTTAAATAATAAGCATGCAAGTTAGGTGTGAAAGAGTGATTTGGTAATAAATCTGCTTGGGACAGCAGCAGTAACGTGACTTTGGAAAATCACCATAAATTGTGGGAGATGAGTTAGAAGCTGCATAAATTATGTAATTAAAGCTTAATGAGTCTAGTTTCAAATGGAATAAACGAGAACATATTTTGAATTCTGTACAATGAGAATTTGATTCGTAATGCAGAGTGGTTGGATTAGTCAAACAGTGAAACATGGGAAACTTTAAGAAAAATCTGGTATTGATTGGCCATACCAAAAATTCTGAAAATTTTATGGATAGAAGATATATGAGTGTATTTTCAGGGAAAATTAACGGCACTTGATTTGGAATTTCGTATCTCCAGTTATAAATAATTTAGCGACTGTTGCTCAGGAAGACAGCTTGCAGTGAAATTATGATTATGTGGTAAACATTGACAAAAATTTGTTAATGAGTTGCTTATTGTTTTCTTATAAGCTTACTATGATCTGTAGGTGTGGTTGGCCGAATATTGTAAGGGGTTAATACGTAGTTCGTATTTGAATAGTTAGATTAACGTGTTAGTAATCCAATTGTAGGCGGTTCGTGTGTGGATCTCACAAGATATCGTCGCAAAGCAGTGTGTGTAATCGACACCCTCTTTCTTAGTCTGGATCGGCAAAAGTCGAAAAGTCGAAATGCCGAAAACCGTATTTTGTAGATTTGCGAGTGTGCGAATGCTCGTGAGGTAAATCGATTAATGTTTTTGGTAAGCTGCAAAATTTGGACCAAAGTGCATGATTTACGTGCCCTCGATATTTTTGGGCTTAATGGGCCAAAATTGGAATGATGGGCCAATCTGCCCAATTCAAGAAGAACCCTCAAGACGTGATTACGTTAGTACGTGAAAAGTAGGAATATGCATGAAAACCCTAAAATAGCTAAATTACTATAATACCCTATGTATGGAAAATTACTATTATACCCTTAGGTGCAAAATTACCAAATACCCCTAGGGTTAAATTGACCTAAATGCATGTTTGATCGTTGTTATTTATCGCATGCCATGTTGTTATTATCGATGCATGGGATTGGGATATTGACGGAGGAAGTACTGAAAGTGGCTTGTCCACGTCTTGGAGGCTTTGCCTCAATTCTTCGTAATCGAGCAGCAAAGGTTGCAAATCAGTAGAAGTGTTAAATTTGGGTGGGTTGAGCTATTCCCCACATGGAGTGTATGGTGGTACGGTGGAGTGTAGTGGTTGGTGGGTTGAGTAGTCTCCCAAATGGGCTTGCATATGTTTATTGATGTTGCATGTATTTTGAAATGGGCCTATGGGCCATCTTATTATCTGAATAAGGGCTAAGGCCCGGTTTATTGTAATCTGAAAAGGGCTCGTCCAAGACCATTTATTACCTAAATGGGCTTAGGGCCAATAGGCTTGAGTTGACTTGGGCTTTGAATGGGTTTTCCTTACACACTGAGTTTCCCCAAACTCACCCCTTTTATTTTCATCCACGCAGGAAATCCCCAACCATAGTGGGCTTGGAGTCGTGAGGGAATTCGAGTGGCCACCCGCTCGAAAGTTTGATTTTCTTCCGTGAACTGGACATCATTTTATTTACGTTTGAAGTTTTGGGTTTTAAATGTAATAAGGCCGCTTAATTATTTTTGATGGTTTTAATATGTATTACTAAGATAGGTATTACTTATTTTAACTGTTGAAATTGGATAGCTTTAGTAGCGTTTTCAAAAACAACAGTTGATTTCAAAATAACACGACAACAAGCAAAACTTCCCCAATGAAAGTATTTTCCAAAATTAATCACTTCTCCTAAAAATGACTTAATCAAATCGGTTTCCTAGAAATATCCATGACGTTAAGGTGTGGCAATGGCGGTATGCATGTCTAGGATTGGATCCGAAGGGAGCTTGGTACTTAAGCAGCCCGATGGACTCACCACCTCTTTTTCGGTTTCCTACCTGATGCATAGCTTCCATTCACTTTAACCTATAATGAAATTATCTTTTAAAACACTAAGTAAGTTTTTCTGGATCAACAATATAAAATATTTTGAACGCTTCGATGTGGCATGTCAGATCCGGTCATAACATTTGGGCCGGGTTTGGGGTGCTCCAGCTAGTGAGTTGGGTCTCACGAGCGAATTCCTCGCACGGCTTCGTTCAAGCGTGCCTCTCCCCGCTCCTCCTTACGGATGATCCTGCAAAGAATACACGAGAAAGAGGCTAACAGAATACAACAGATGACAGCAAATAAAATATATTTTTATTATTTATTTATTTATTCTGTAAATCGGCTATAAAAAGCCAATGATATGTACCTACAAAATGGACGCATGTTATACATATACACATATACTGAAATATAAGAAAAGCAAAAGGTGATTTGAAATCTTTTTCCATCTTCAATATTTTTTTTTCTTTTTCTTGTGGATATGTCTGGTGTGTTTAGTTTTTTTTAAAATAAAAAGCAAGAAAAGCGAGAAAGTTACCTTCGTTAAACGCATCGATGAGATCCCTTGGCTTCTCCATCGAAATCGGGGTTAGCAATGCGGATTATCAAGTGAGAATGGTCTTTGAATGTTGATTTCGGAGGAAGTAAAGGCTGCTTCTACATCACTCACCAATTTTAATGGTGAACTGGTGATGAACGGGCCTTAGCAAATGGAGGCTGCTGGAATAAACCCTAGAAATTTGATTTTAGGGCAGTGGCTTTTAGTTTAATTGTTGGCTGCGTTTGGAAAATAAATGGGAAATGAAAGGTTTTGAATAAACCAATTAAGCAAAACGGCAGTGTAAAAAGGAGGGGCTTTTTGCGCCTAAAATGGATTATTTATGTAGCAGGCCCTTCCCTTTGCGCCGCATTGTGATTGGATCCTATTTGTGACTGATTTGTTTTGATTTTTTTTAATTTTTCCCAAAATTTGTATGACTTTGCATTTTAACCCACGTACTCAACGCAGTGTTTCAGGATCAGGGATAATTTCAATGGTGGTCCCTATGAATTCATGCGTGTTATATATGAGTCCTTATTTTATTATTAGTAGTTCATCTATTTTGTAAATTATCTTTTAATTTTACTTTGATTTCAATTAGGTAATTTGTTTAGATTCATTTTTTTATATTATTTAAATTTGAACTTGTCTACTGGTATATTTTGAGCTACTTTAATACTTTTTTTATTTTTTAAAAAACATGTATATTATTTGGGAATGTTTATATTAATTGTATCATTTGTATTATTGGTTACTTATTTGTTGTAATTTGTGTAATTATATTTCCACATGTTGTATACTTTTTTTGTAATGCTTTATACATTATTATACATGTATATATATACCTTATAATAAAATTAGCTTTATTCTACTGAATATTATTAATGTTAAATTATTATATACATTTAAATGTTTTTTAATTTACTCACATATTTATATATATATATATATATATGGATATTTAAAATGAAATCATGTGTTTTATACATTATTTAAATTCAAACTATACATATACAAAAACATTGGTATATATATTAAATTTATATAAATTACTAAATAATAGTATTTTATACATATAATTTCTTTTAGATTAATTCACATATTTTATTAAATATTCTTATTATTTAAAGGAAAATCTCACATAGTTTATGTATTATTTAAGTTATTATTAAACATATATTTAGTACTTATATTTAATTTACATACATTATTAAAGCCATGTTATTTTTATATATATAGTTTTTTTTCAATAAATTTGTATATAATTGTGTTTTTAAATTTATTACATATATAATTTATGATAAAATTAAATTAATCTTATAAGTCATATTTTAATTCAATATTATTTTGGACATACCATTATTTCTAAAATTTCTTCACATGTACATTACTCATATTAAATAATTTTTATAAGTCACATTATTAGTTTTATATGGTTTTATGTAAATATTTTTCCATGCATATATCTTATTTCAAAGTTATTTATGTGTATAATATACTTCTTTTAAGAACCATATTTTAAATCATATTTATTGTATACACTCTCATATTTTATTATCCTTATACGTATTATTTATATATTCCGTCACTCTAAATCAATTTGTTTCTTGTAAAATTAAATATTATTAATTTATTTCCAAATTCTCTTTCTAAACATAATTTTATAAATACATATCGCTAAATTTGTGTGAAAATATAGTTTTGCCTTTTGTATATGACCTTTTTTTTTAGAAATTTTGTTACCTATATAACTTATACATTTACTTTGTATTATACCTAATTTTACTTGTATATACATGTTTCATAAATTTATTATGTATATTATTTTATATCATGTATTGTCATTCCTTCATATTTAATACATTATTTAAGTTATCTTGTGGATTATCAATTTTTGAATGAATTTGTGTTTTAAATATTTCATATATAATTTGATTTGAACTATGTATTTTGTAATAACAATTTCAATAAACATGTGTCCCAAGTTTTTTGAGAAAATTTCTAATTTTCTGTTATTCAAAAATTTTGAAATAAGGTAATATCTAATATTTGGGGAATTCGGAAAATTGTGCTCAATCGTACTGGGTATGACTTTTCCGGTGAACCAAATATTTAGATAACCTTTTATAATTTTAATGCACGAGTTTTTTCAGAAGTCGAAAATCGATCGCACCTTAAAGGTATAAGGGATCATATCCAATCGTACTGGGTATGAAACCGCATGTCTTTGAAACGAGAGATTTTTGACTGTTAATTTGGGCTATTCAAACATTTTTCAGAAAATCATACTTCGGAAAATCTTTTCCTTTAAAACTTTTGATATAAGGACAGAAGCAAATCAATTTGGTACCAGTTTTTGGACGTAATGAGGGAGCTAACCCTTCCTCATGCATAACAGACTCCCGAACCCATTTCTTTTTATTTTTACTTAAACCAAATTTATTTTTTCATTAAATAAAGCGTTTTAATAAGTGGTCCAATCACACTTAAATCAAGAGATTGGTGGCGACTCCACATTTTTGTTTTCAAACGTCGATCCCCATTGCTTTCAAAATAAAAAAAAGAGGTTTCGACAGCTTGGCGACTCCACTGGGGACTGAATAAAGAGAGTCAGGCCATAAAGTTGATTGTTTGCTGTCCTTTTAATTGAAAATTTGTTTTGAAAAACTATGATTCTTTTAATTGCATTTGCTTGTGTGATGGTTGTGTTTCGAGTCTTGTCTAATAAATATGGCATAACATTGCATGACCGCTGTGGTTATACCTGTTAAGTGGGAGTAAAAAACTATGCTTTCGTGAGGTTTTCACCTCCGTACGGGCTAGTGGATTGCTTCCGGGATACATCCGTACCTATGATTCCGTGAGATTTTCATCTCCGCATGGTCATAGGGAAATGTATTCCCCTGAACCGAACTCAATCTATATGAGCCTATAATGGGTGAGGATTGAGGAATCTGCCGGTTCAGGTACCTTTACTCTAGAACCGAACTTTTTATAGTGAACCTTAAGAGCTATGCTTAGGTAGAGCTGTGATAAGCCTTAGTCATCGCCCATATGTGTATTATGATTATCTTTGTTGTTATATTTGTATTTTATTACTCGTATTTGATACTAACTTGTGTTTTGTTTTGGTTGTGTTTTACATGACATTGCATACTAAAGGAGGTGTTGGTTCGTATTCAATTACTAAGTTAGAAAGTTTAACATGGAGAATGAATTTCTTAGTAAAGTTGAGGATAATGTGGCCGTCCGTGCATGTCAGAAAAGTTGCAAACCGAGAAAGAGGATAGCCTGATAGAAGGATATACATTAGAGTTGCAGAACTTTACCGCATTATTGTAACACAGAATGAGCTGCAGGAGTTGAAGGATATATGGACTAGTTGGGATGAGGATACTAAACAGTTGTTCTATCAGAGTTATGGTGATATACCGTATTTGCTCGATGTTAAGGTGGATAAGCGTTTGTTCTGAGGTATGGTTCAATTTTGGAATGCTACTTATAATTGTTTCACATTTGGAGAAGTAGATTTGGTTTCTACCTTAGAAGAATACACTACTTTGTTGAGGAGTCCAAAGGCTCAAGCCAGGAAAATTTATGCTAAGCTTACTAATAGTCAAACTTTTGTGAAGAGGCTGGTGAATATTTCGGGGATGAGTGAATCTTGGGTCACTGCTCGAATTTAATAGAAGGGAGATAGTAAGTGTATTCCTTGGGAAAATTTGAGAGATTTGATTTTGATGCACCCGGATGAGAAAAAAAAGGTTGAAAATTTTGCCTTAAGCATCTATGGATTGGTGATTTTTCCTAGGGCTTTAAGACATGTTGATGAGCCAGTCACTAATTTGTTTGATCATCTCAGGAAAGGAGTCACCCCTGTGCCTGTAATATTGGCCGAGACATTTAGATCTTTGAGCATGTGCCGGAAGGCAGGGGAAGGTCGATTATTGGCTGTGCACAGTTGTTAATGGTATGGTTTCACGGGCATTTTTAGAAAGTAGATAAAGTATCGTACTGAGTTTTCTCCGAAGGTTACTCCCCGTTAAAAGAAGAAGTAGCAATGCAAAGGAGAGACGATATTTCAGAAGAGAAATGGATGGAAATTCTCCAAAATTTCAAAGAAGATGATGTAGAGTGGAGAGCTTTTTGGATGGTTCCTAATGAAATATTGTATCGATGTGGGAGCTATAATTGGGTGCCATTGTTAGGAATCTGGGGAGCTACTGGATATATTCATTTACTTGCACTAAGGTAGTATAAGTCGAGGCAGTTCATACCTACGACACACGGGTTGGCTCAATGTGAACTTCCATATAAAGGAGACCACTATAGGAAGAAGGTTCGAGAACTGTCTGATGCTTGGAGGCAAATGTACTGGATGAAAAGGCTGACTGTTGGTTCTATGGTAACACCCGAATATAATGGATGGTTTAGGAAAATGGTCAATGGCAATATTCCTAAACCAAGTTCGGAAAGTGCTCAGCCAATGGAGGAACAGTTACAAATTGCCCCGTCGGAGTTGGAAATTATAAAGCAAGATTTTGAGAAGAAGAGTTCCAAGTTTGGGAAGAAAATCGAGCAGTTGGAAGAAGAAAAGATGCACTTGAAGTTAGAAGTGGAGATTCAAAAGTCAGAGGCAAAAAAGCTATAGAAAAGGAAGGGTAAAGTTGAGGAAGATTTGGAAAGTTTGAAAACAGATTATAAGAAGTTGTGTTTATCAATGAGGACTGTTGGGCTAGGAAAGACTTCAGAATAATGGCGCCAAGAGGTTCGAGAAGAAAGGGCTAAGGCAGATCAATGGGAAAAGAGGTTCCAATAGGCTCAAGCTCGGAACGAAGCTTTGGAAAGAAGTCTGTCAGAGGGTAAGAATGAGAAGGATGAACTAAGAGCCAGAGTGGCCGAACTTGAGAGATCTCCGTGTTTATACCGGAATCGTAATTCTGTGACCGAGTTGAAAACAAGCTTAAGTAAGATTGAGGAGATGAAAGAGAAAATAGAAGAGTTAGAAACCACATTGCAGAGTTGTGAAATAAGGATTGAGTTCTTGGAGGCAAATGAGGAGCAATGGAAGAATCAACTTCATCACTCTCAGGACCAACTTCGGAAAATCTTTTCCTTTAAAACTTTTGATATAAGGACAGAAGCAAATTAATTTGGTACCAGTTTTTGGGCATAATGAGGGTGCTAACCCTTCCTCATGCGTAACCGACTCCCGAACCCGTTTCTTTTTATTTTTACTTAAACCAAATTTATTTTTTCATTAAATAAAGCATTTTAATAGGTGGTCCAATCACACCTAAATCAAAAGATTGGTGGTGACTCCACATTTTTGTTTTCAAACGTCGATCCCCATTGCTTTCAAAAAAAAAAAGGGTTTCGACAATAAATAATAAATATATATTTACTAATTAAATATAAGTATTACAAATGTATATATATATATTACAATTGTACAATATCATCACCATCCATTTAGCAAACTTTTGATTTATTCATATAATATAATAATTTTAATTTATAACTAACATAAATTACCATATAATAAAATAACTATATACATTATAATTTAATAATAATTAAACAATAAAAATCTTAGATTTTTATCAACATTTTCCGCCTCATTTATGGTGAATGGTATATTTTCCATTTTGGTCCCCCTTTCTTTTTATTAATCTATAATTCTACTTTTACCCCTTATTCAATTTAGCCTTTTTTTCTAATTTCTCTTAATTAAGCTAAATTCACTTAATTAAAGCCTAATTAAATACACAACTAGCCTCACAAATATTCCAATAAATATTTATGAACTCGATTCACTAAGACGGAGGCCCTATAACTCACTTTTTCGGTGCCCGTGAATTTTGGATCATTACAAATGGTATCGTGATTATTATTGTTATTATTATCATTGCATTGTGATGACCATTAAACTAACTATAATTACGACAAAGGCAAGCACACCTATCGAACAATAGTATAGCTATGGTGAGTAGGGAATATCGTATCCACGACGATTAAAAGTACTCGTAATTACCGTTTTCCTATTATTTAGCCGATAAATTGAAGTGATTGTTTTTAATCTAAATTTACTAATCTAATTTAACTACGAACGCAACAGAGAATGAAATGGGAAAATGATCGAAGACAACCAATAAGAAAGATAATACCTAGGAAAAATCCACCTAGACTTCACCTATTATTCTGAATCTGAATTAAATGATTTATTCACTTGTGTCTTGATCCGTAGAAATCCCTAAATTATGTTAATATCTCTTTCGAGAGTAAGAACAACTTACTCTAGGTTGATTAATTGAAATCTCTTTCTAATTAAAACCCCTATCGTCGCATTAACTCGATCTCTGGATTCCCCTATTAGATTTGACTCTAATCCAGTAGATTTATGTCATCCTATTTCTAGGATTGCATGAAACTCCGCTTAATTATGCTAGATCTACTCTTAAATAGGAACTTTTGCTTCACTGAAATAAGTACATTAAACTTGAATTAATATCTCAAAAATATTAAAACAAGAAATAAGCATACATAATTGAGAACAGGAATCAAGTATTTATCGCGTAAATCAGAAATGAATTAATAAGATTCATCAAAGGTTTCATCTTGCCTAGGTATCTAGGGAATTTCGTTCATCATCCTAAATAGAAATATCTCAAAGTTAGGATAACAACAAGACATAAAAAAACTCAATAAAACTTTGAAGGAAATTAAAATGAGATTTTCGATCTTAAAGGAGATCTGCTTCCGAGTTGATTCCGATGGCGTTCTTCGAGTGTTCTCTTCAATCTTCTCTAAGTGCCCCATTAGATCTTCTTCTAATTGGTATTTATAGACTTTAGAATGCTCAAAAAGCCTAAAAATTGAGTTTTTTTTTGTGTATTTGGGAAACAGGGTGCGATATCGACACAGGCTGGCACATGGGCTTGTGGCCAGCCCGTGTGAGTGTGACTAGCCCGTGTGAAAATGCCCAGGCTGTGTAGATTCTGGAAACAACTCTATTTGTCTGATTTTGGCTCATTTTTCACTCCTTTTGCTCCCAAATGCTCTCCTAAGTATAGAAACATGAATTTAAAGGATTAGGAGCATCAAATTCACTAATTTACATAATTAATCATCCAAAAATGCATTAAGAATGGGATAAAAATATGTTACTTTTACACTTATCACATTGATCAATGTTATTATTATTATGATTATAGTTATATTATTATCATTTTACTATCATTACCATTACTACTATTATTTTTATTCCTTTATTATTATTTTATTATAATATTATTTCATTTGTACCTAATTTTGCTATTATCCTATTGTATATTAGGCTTACACACATTCATTCATTTTATACATTGCTTGAGTAAATTAATCGCATGTCACATTATTGTTGCATTCATTTTTTTATGCAACACATAAGAAACAATTAGAACCGAGACAATGTTCTTTATTTAGAGGATTTGAGAATTTGTACTCCTAACTTACGGGGTATGACTTTCTCCTCGAATCGAAATAACCGAATGTTCTTATTAAAATAAAAAAACATATAGGGTCTAGGCAATAATTAGACGATGAATATTCTTTATTTTCGGGGATTCGAGATGTTGTGCCCCTAACTTACGGGACATGACTTTTCTTCTCGACTGACTTGAAATAAAAGAGCCTTCTCCATAAAATTTAATTTAGATAGTAATATTTCTAGTAATGCCATCAAATAATACCATTTACATGCATTTAAGGATCATATTTTTAAATCCTTCTTAAGTTCACAATTTCCAACAATAAGGCATTAAGTAATCAATTAGGTATCAATTTTAGGTGTTATGAGGGTGCTAATCTTTCCTCATGCTTAACTGACTCCCGAACTAGTTCTTCTGATTTTGTAAGCTGAAAAGAAAAATCGTCATTTTAATAATTGTAACATTTTATTAAAATGATTGAAATTCGAAGTAATCCAATCACACCTAATTAAAAAGACTGGTGGTGACTCCATCTTTATTTTAAAATAAAAAGACGAATTACAAAAAAACTTAGATGCATATAAAATACCCAAACTAGTTCTAAGCATGACAAGAATGGGTACCTACTAGGGCTAAGAAAAAAAAATGAGAAATCAAAAATTCCTTTTGAATTTCAAGTTAAAAATTACAATTAAATTATTTTGCAAAACAAATACTATATGAAATGATTGATTATTTGTTTATTTACTTGAAAATTTAATTTTTTTATAAATATCTAAATAAAAGACTTTGAAACTCTGCTAAATAATATTCGCAAGTCATAAAACAAAATTAATTTTAGTAAAATAAATCAAAAATCAATATTAATATAGAAAATTTGAGAACCAAAATAAATTATTACGTAAGGTTTTTAAAAAAATAAAATTCAACCTAATCAAATAAACCTATATTAATATCTACCCACGCAATGTAAACCTCGGGGGCCATGTGCTCTTCCTACAGAAGGAGAGTGGAACAGGTATTGTCTAAAAGGCAAGTATCAAGAACATGTTTACTAATCAAAGCAATTAGAAGTCTAAATGCAAAAGAACCCGCATTTTTATTTGGGAGTTGTGTCCTTGTTCCCATTCTATTGTTTATTATACTATATTACAAACTGAAGATCAACCTTATACTGAGTAGTTTTCTGTTCATTTAAAAATAATGATAGTCCAAACAGAAATAACAAGTAATACAAGACGCAAAAAGTTGTCAATATGCTAACGAAACAAATATTAGTACATGAGAAAGGAGGAGAGGACGACGAAAAAAAAATAGAGAAACAAGGTGTCATGTGAAACTCAAATAAAAGGTTTGCATGAAGAACACTTATTAGAATATCAGTTTGCATGCCGATGCAAGTAATTGCGTGGTGCTCATAGCTAGCCAACTTTATTGATGTCTCGACAGGAGCAAGCCTCACTGCATGATTTACAAGTTAAATGATTAACTAAATAAATCCTTAAAAGATCATAAGCTTAACTAAAATCCTCGCAGCCAGAATAGGATCCGGGGTAGGCGCACTCGTGATAGACCCAGAGGACAACAAATAGCAATATGGATTGTCATTTGGATTCCAAACATCAAATAACACTGCTGAATACGAATCATTGATCTCTAGACTACAATTAGCGTGCCAACTAGGTGCTAGGAACTTGACCATACACATCGACTCCCAGCTCGTCGCGAAGCAAATACATGGCGAGTATGAGGTTAAAGAGCCAACACTAAAATAGTATCATACACTATGGCTCCACAACGTACCTAGCAAGCTGCGTTTGAGATGGACCTAAGGCCCACCCCTTTATAATGTCCCTTAGGCTCACTAAGGGGGGACTGAATTGTTAGGATTTGGGAATCAACAGCCCAAGTGACCGAGAATGTTCACCTACAGGCATAATCAGTTGAGGACCTTGTGGGAATGCTAGATGTTCGCAACGATAGCTCGCACGAGGAGCCTGCGGGGGGAGCTCGTGTAAACCTTACATGAATGAAGTCACAAAAAGAGAGCTCGCGTAAGCTTTGCAGGGGTAAGGTCACGAGCTATGTCCGCAAAAGGGACCCCTGCTTGTGACTGGCAGGTGTGAGGTCCATTGGGAGAGTTAGTCCCAGAGTTAGAAAAGAACGCGTGCTCCGCAGGCTAGCGTCCAATAAGCCGAAGGAGGCCCAGAGAATGTCAACACCAGAGATAGGAATGTTAGTACCATCGGCCCAAAGGCCGAGACAAAACAATGGACCCTATTGTGAGTTGTAATAGTAGCAGTAGGAATGCATATAAATACCCCCTATGTTTCTCTTAATACGATACGAGAAAATATTACTCAACAAGTTTCTTCACCAAATAAATAAATGAAGAAAAACTATAGTAGCATAAGCAGCAAAACTTGGGTTTTTTTTTATCAAAATAATATAAAAAAATAATTACTAAAATTACATAGGATCTAAATTATTTACGAAAGTGAGGTGTTTTCTTCAGAAACATTGAGTGTCGTCAATCTATTAGACGACACCACCTTAAATTCAACCCAATCATTTTCAGGGGGAGAAAAATAGCTTTTTTTAAGTGGTGTGACATGACTCATTGACGATACTAGTATGAATTTTTTAAAAATACATGTATTTTTGAGCTATACAAAATAAAAAAAAACACGGCATAATGGTATTGCCTTACACATAGGTGGCACCAATTTGATTTTTATATAAAAAAACTAGAAAAAAAATAAAAATGTAAAGAAAAAAAATTATCATTTAAGTGAGAACTATGACCAATTAGGTGGCACAAGCTTGATGCCTATCGCCGATGTGATCAACCGATTACGATTCCCACTTAAACGTCAATCTTTTTAAAAATTTGTACTGCATATTTTTTATTTTGTATAAATCCGAAAATACATGTATTTTAAAAAATTATATCGGTGCCGTCAATGCTTCAAACGATATTACTTAAAAAATTATAATTTTTCTGTCCCTGAGAATGAATGAAATATGATTGGATTGAATTTAGGATGGTATCGTTTGACAGATTAGCAGCACCTTATATTATTATAAAAAATACCTCATTTTTATAAATAATCTAGATTGTATATTGTTTTCCTAATTAATTTTTTGAATATTATTTTGAGAGAGAGACTATGTGGAAAGACAAAATGTGTCGATTCAAAATTATTAGGGCATAAAATTGCTATATTTCGCTGTTCACATAAGAAGTTCAATATTTGATCATCCTTGCAGCATATTCCTATCAGAAACCATTAGATTTCCATATATGTGGCTTCAACTAGGCTTTTTGTCTTTCTCCTACTTGAAGTAACTTCTTCCACCTTCATTTATTTTTCGCATCAACATGTTAAAATGTAACCAACCACAACATTCACATATCAGCGACTACATTGCTTGAAAATATTGTTTCCTCGATTTTGTAGGTTTTGTAGGTAGGCATTGTTATTCGATTTTACTTTATTTTTTATATTTTACTTTTAAAAGTTGCGTGATAACGATCAATTTATTTAAAATTTTCGTTTTAAATTTAACTAAATTAAATTTAGTGTGCTATTTAATGGATAAATGATGTAATAACATTAATAGTTTAAAAGTATAATTGAAATTTGGAATCAATTTAAAATGAAAATTATAGTTAGAGGATATCTGTGAAATTAAATCTTTTTAATATCACTCTTAAATTATTTAAATTATATCAATTCCATCACCGGAATGTCCCTTAGGTTGTTAATAAGAGTATTTCTATCTCACCATCTCTTCCTCTCTCCAAAGGTTTTGAATTGGATTTATAATTTTGATTTATAATAAAGATGTGTTTGAGGACCAAAGGGATATAAATTATTAATATGAAAAGTTAAATTTGTTGAATTATTTAAAATTGATAGAAAGTATAAGTGTTGAGCACGGAATGTAATATTATATTATATAAAATGACTACATTATTATTTTTGCTAACGATTTAATGAAGGATGACCAAAACAGAATTGATTAAAAACACTAGTGAAAAAATTGAAAAATTTTGTAGTTTGATAACAAAAAGCGAAAATGTGATAATAATTAGGTGACTAATGATATAGTTTACCTTAAAAAAAGTAAAAATTACACAAATTATATATCTTTTACATTTTATCTTTATATTATATCATTTTTAACTAGTATAAGCAAACAATAAAAACATTTATATACTTTTTTATTTTTAATTTTAAAATTATATATATTTTACATTTTATTGACATAATTAATCACATCTTTTGAATTTTATTTTAATAAAATTAAATGTAAGGTGAAAGATTATATTAGTATTCAAATATTTTATTTTGTGATAAGTACACGTATGTCTCTAATTATCTAATAAATATAATAAATTAAAACTTAAGATTTTTCATGTACCTAATTTTTTTATAATTCTCTAATAATTTTTAATTATTTTGTTTCATCTGGTATTTGAATATTTTTGGGTTTGACAATTGGGCTAAAGCATAGTTTGTTGGGGTAAAAAAATAAATCAATCGAATTTTTAATCAATTCAATCGATTTTGATTCTCAATTCAAAAATATTCGACTATTCACTTAAAAATGGTTTAATACCCCTTCGGACTAATGAATCAATCAATTCTCAGTTTGATCAATCAATTTGATTCAACTCCAATAATATTATTTAATCTTTATATTCTATTTTTCCTTTATACTTTTCATATTTTAAATTTTAAGTTATGATTAAATAGTAATAATTAAATTGTTATGCTATTTACATTATTTCTAAAATCATACAATACTTATATTATCCTATGTATAATGTCATATTAATTTATTTATTATTTTCACCAACGACAAAGCTAGAAATTTATGTGTGGGGGCAAGGTTAAATTATATATTTTAACGGGGTTAAAAGTATAATTTCATCATTGTATTAGCATATTATTTAAAAGTTTTAATGGTATTAGACTAAAATTTACCATTTTGGGTAGCCAAAATAAAATTTTACCATTATATTAACTTATAATTTTAACATTTTAACATTTTCACAAAAGCCACATTATTTTAATTAATGGATTTAGTGGCTATTATTCATGTCAAATTTGATATTTCAAAATTTGAAAAGTATAAAAATTAAAATAATGAAATTAAAGAATAGAGACAATTTATATTTTACGAGGTTGAGAGCAAAATTTAGCCTACCATATTTAACGGTTATTTAGAATTGAATTTAAATATTATAATTTTATTATTTGTATTTATTTTTAAAATTTATAAAATTATAAAAACATAAATATCTTCAAAATATAATATTTGTTGCTTTTTTAAAGGAATACGCTTTTGCTAACTTTAGAGTTGGAACCGAGTGACATTTAGGCTCTGTTTTGTTTCATCTTTGTTTGTTTCATTGGAAATGACATATGAAAAATTATTTCTGGAAAATGATTTACTTTTCTGGAAAAAATGATATTTTGTGGTGTTTGGATGTGTAACAGTCCATGTGGGGTAAACCGTATATATACTAATTGGCGTATAGTTGAATAAGCCAAGGGTAGAAGAGGATTAATCTAGTGACAGGTCTAATATATGTTCGGGTGGTGTGTGGTGATGTTCCTTTTTGTGAGGAATGCCTTATTAAAATTTGCCATCTGACGAACTCTAAGGTTTGGTCGTAAACTCTTTTGTGATAACGATCCGCCAACCCCAAATGTTTTGGGCGAACTTGTTAGTTCACAGAGCGATAGAATTGTTTTATGTGGAAAAAACAGTTTGGTGAATATCATTAGAATTTAGTTAAGTGTTAGTTGGATTTGATCTTGGATACTGTAGATGTCAACTTGATATGTTTAGGTAGCCGAATGACTTGTTTAGTTGGTTGTTTAAGTGTGCAAAAAATATTTTACCACTCTGATTAGTGGTAGTAGTTGCATTTGGTAAAAGATTAGACTTCAGATCTTGTTATGCAAGTTTAGTCTCAGATTTCAAGGGTGATAATGAGATTTTTTTACCTTCTTACTAAGCTTATGTTTCGTTGTCTGTGCTATAAAAGGGTGTTTATAACCGGCATGTTTCACCTTTGTTTTTTCTCTGTGTTCTTCCTACATCCTTTAAAAATTTGTTTTTAAGTTATCTTCGCTAGAAGAGACGAAAAAGGTTTCCAGAAGCTTGTCAAAACGTCACTTATAAGTACTAACTTATTGGTAATTTCTGGAAAACTATAAGATTGATGTCAAGGGTATTTACGTCCTTACATCAATGCATGCATGATCAAATTTTAGTAGATAAATAGTCTGATAATTGTTATTGTTTCTTATTTAGTTCAAGAAGTTAGTAAATGCCCGAGCAATCGAGGTAAAAGACCAGTAGAGTATATTTTGTCTTGAAGCTTCTAGTGAGTTCCTTTTTGTTTCCTTTGAGTTATAAAAATTCTATGCTATGTGGGTTGCGAAAGGCAAGTTGTCCCTACTGAAGATGGTTTGATGTGTCGTGAATTGATGTGTGTGTAATGAAACAATCATATATTTGAGATTTTCTTATTATTATTATTATTTAATTGAGTTTATTTTATACCTATAAATTAATATTTTACATTATTCTTTGTAAAAAACACGAGGTAAATATATTTGTTATAAAATATTATAGTGCAATTTCCTTTTACCAATCGAAATTTCTTTTATAATAAGAAAATATTTTGTAATAATCAATGTTATATGTCAACTTAATAATAAATAATGCTTAATTAAAACTTAATTTAAATACATATATTACATATATAAGAGTACATATTATCACATTAAAGTTATAAGGGATAAATGAAGCTAAGCATTATTTAAATAAATACTCAAATTTATTTAATTAAAATATTCATATTTTTATACTAGGTTAAAATATGTTATAAGTCCTTGAGCTCTTCATAAATTTAAATTTTAGTTAATGTACTTTTATTTTTGGGTTAATCTCACTTTTAGATATCAAAATTCAGGTTCAGGTTGTTAGTATTATTAAAAATATTTTGTTAAATTCATATCCATTATAACATCATTTTTTAGTTACATGAATACTAAGTATTTTTATTTAAAATTAGTGACATCAACAAAATTGACAAAAAATAACAATATTAACAATTGACTTGATTTTTAAATCTGAAAAGTAGAGGGTTAAATTTTGAAAATAAAATTACAGGACAAAATTCTAATTTGTGAAGATTACATAGACTTATGATAGTTTAACCTTTATACTACAAAATATTTATTATTAATATATTTATAAATGTAATAAATATTTATTATTAAAATATTAATATTGAATATTTTTCAAAAATATTATTTAAAAATTTATTATTAAAATAAAATTGAAATATTAAATAATAAATTATTAATATCAATAATAATTTATTATATGATTATCTATAAATAATTAAATATTTATGTTTAGTAATATTAAAATTTTAACAATTTGTATTAATATTTTATTTAATTTTAATTTTTTAAAAATAAAATTTATTATTAATATAATAATATTAAACTTGAGTAAATTTTTTTTTGAAAATTGGACTGGACTTTTATAAAATCTTAAACCTTAATAAAACAAATAGTTTCAATAGCACTAGACTTAAGTCCAGTAAAGAAAGCTAATTAAAACAAGAACAAAGCAACAGGACCCAAATCTGCACAGAATTGGCCCATGAAATTTAAAATGAATGAAACAAAAAAAGGAAACCTAATCCTATCCTATACCAATCGAAATCAACAGCTAGACACTATAACTCAGTGTCCTTTCATATCACCGTCCCAGCTTTTGATGATAGTAGGTTTCAAAAAATCTTTTAGTCTTCTGCTACCTATTTCCAACGAAGGCCTACTTTCCTTTTTCAGTCTGGTAGCCTTGGCCAACTTTTCTCCAGTGCGCGACGAACATAACCTGGAACATCACCCAGCAAGTAATGGCCTTCACCCTTTTTTAGTGTCTTTTTCGCAAGAATATGGGCGTATGTATTCTCTATTTTAGGGATAAAATGAAACTCAAATCTCTTGAAAATGGACCTTTTTGCTGTGAATATCTCTGATAAGTGTTCCAATAACCGATCTGTCGAAATCTATAATTTGGCATTTCTTTATTATAGTTCTTGAATCTCCCACTATTTCAAAAATACTAAAACCCATAGAAATTCCTAATGGCATGGCTTGTAATCCTGCATATGCCTCCGCTGCAAAAGGAGATGCTACATTGAAGTGGAGAACCGTATTTTATGCCAAGATCTCACCCCCCACATCTCGTACTACTATTCCCGAAGCAAATCTGCAAGATTGCTGGTCGAAGGCTACGTCAAAGTAAATTGCCACACTTGTTCTCCTATCGACATATTTATGGCTTCTATATACTTTTAAGGTGAGTTTCTTCTTTTCTATGCCATCCAACTCAGAAATATAACTATAATTTTTTTTTTTGAAATGTACCTACCCATCGTACTTTTCCTTTCATAGATTAACCAATTTCTATATGTCCAGATTAACAAAAGTCCGCAACAGAAAAGACGACACTGTTCGCTAGTCCCCCGACTAAAAACCTAGGTAAGCCACTCCCACATGCTTTGAATGACATTATTAAGTACCCAGAAAAGGTTTAAGTACATCCATACCTCCATTGTTGTAGGACACTGCCGAAATATATGGTTACTATCTTTTCCATAGTGACGACACCGAGGACAATGAGCTTCCACAACCACTTTTTTATGCTTGAGATTAGCTAAAGTAGGAACATAATTTCAGGAGATTCTCCATACTATTATTGTAACTTTCGAAGGGATGTATAAATTCCATACTTTTCTGTAAAAATCTTTAGTCTCAGCCTGTATATATTATTACTAGGATCCGAATTAGTCTCCTGTAATAGTTTATAGGGGCTTCTAACTGAGAAATCGCCAGACGGTTCTCCTCTCCACACTTGGAATTCATCGTGTATTGTCTCCGCCAAAGGGATCCACATAATTTTCTTTACAATATCCGCATTAAAGGTATTAACAATTATATCTGTAATCTGTTTGCTTCATCTCCCGAAATCCATAGATCATCCCAAACAGAAATTCGGTCCCCCATACCAACCCTCCAACATAGGCCTTTCTCCAGGAGTCTTTTTGCTGCCCAGACGCTCTTTCAGGTAAGCGAAGGTAAATTCCCTAATTGAGCATTAAAAAAATTCGAGTTTAGATAATATTTTGCTTTCAAAACTCGAGCAAATAAAGAATTGAGAAAATTAATAAGACGTCAACCCTGCTTAGCTAATAACGCAATATTAAATTTGTCAAGATTTTGGAAACCTAGGCCACCATCTTCTTTTAATGAATATAGATCCTTCCAAGCACACCAATGAATATCATTTCTACCTCGACTGTTTTGCCACTAGAAATTAGCAATTATACTCTCCAAATCAGCATATAAAAATTTAGGGAGTAAGAAACAACCCATAGTGTAAGTTGGAATGGATTGAAGGATAGCCTTTATGAATACCTCTTTCCCTCCTTGAAAAAGATGCCTTATACTCCAGTTGTCGATTCATTGCTTAAATCTATCCTTTAAGACTTGAAAAGACAATTTCTTTCTTCTTCCCACCATACTGGGGAGCCAAGGTACCGTTCTGGATCATTTGAGTTATGCACCCCAAGTACGTTGGAAATTGTTGTTTTTTCCTCCTCCTGCGTATTGATACTTAAAAATACTGTAGACTTATTATAATTGACACATTGACCAAAACAAATATCATATTCTTGCAAAATCTGCTTCAAATAATGAGCACCTCTTTCTGTAGTCTCCCCAAGTAAAATACAATCGTCTGCAAATAATAGATCTAGAATAAATTTAATTTTTATATAAAGCCAAAATCACACATAAATAAATTATTTACTAAAAATAATTTGCGCTCTTCAAAATAACTTATTTTCTGTATGAGTTATTTTCAATCCGTCAAGATGTTTTTCATAAAATTAACACGGCCATGGAAAATATTTTTCGAAAATTATTTTTAGTAAAATTATGGGCATCGAGAATAACTGAAAACCCCATAATATCCTCCTCCTCCTGCACTGTGCACTCAACCCTTATTTCCCTTTTCCGTAATCTCCAAATAAGACATACAACGAGCTCCATAACCAAGTCAAACTAATTCAACTCAACACTTCACTTCACTTCACTAGTCTTTGATTGTTTTTTCTATAGTTATAATGCAAAAGAGTCCTTCAGCTTCTTCCTTGGGTCCAGGTGGTCTAGACCTGGCTCAAGCCTTCTTCAAGCCCATCCTAAACACCGATCCACCTTCCTCCACCAAGCGCCATACCAAGATCTCCGTCATCGGAGTTGGGAACGTCGGTATGGCTATCGCCCAAACTATCCTCACCCAGGACTTAGCCGATGAACTCGCCCTCGTCGACGCCAAGTCTGACAAGCTCCGCGGCGAAATGCTCGATCTCCAACACGCCGCGGCGTTCCTCCCACGCACTAAAATCAACGCGTCCGTTGATTACTCCGTCACCGCTGGATCTGATCTGTGTATTGTCACTGCTGGCGCCCGTCAAAACCCTGGCGAGTCTAGGCTGAATCTGCTGCAGAGGAACGTTGCTCTGTTTTCGAATATTATTCCTCCACTGGCAAAGTACTCGCCGGATTCGATTCTATTGATTGTTTCGAATCCGGTGGATGTGCTAACTTACGTGTCTTGGAAACTGTCGGGATTTCCATCGAATCGGGTCATCGGTTCGGGAACAAACTTGGATTCGTCGAGGTTTCGGTTCTTGATCGCCGATCATTTGGACGTCAACGCTCAGGATGTGCAGGTCAGATCATATATTAATATTTTATTGCAACTGAATAGTTACTTATTTGTTATATAACGTTAGATAATGGGACCACATAGTAATAAATTGACATTAAAATTAAATGTGTGATTTTAGTTGAAATATGCTCTTGGAAGATGGTGGAAATATTCAGTTAATTGATTCAATTGAAATTTTAAAAAATTTGGTGGAATTATTCGATAGTAGAACGATGCTTATTGACTTAAAATATGGTGTATGTAATGTTCATGCATGTTTGGTGGGTTTAAGTTTTCATTGAAAATTTCATTATCATTATAAGTTAGTAAATTTGTACATAATTAGTTATTTTGCTTGTGTGTAGTTTATTTATATCCAGATTTTAAAAGTTTTAATGTCTCATGGGTTGAAAGGTAGCTTGTTTCAGAATTTAGTTTTGTCTTTTTGCATCTTATTGGTTAATGTCTCATGAATTTGAGCGTGTGTAATATCATCCGATTTATGGGCAGTTGAATTGCTAAAAGAAACATATAGCAGGGGCTAACGACACAATGAAATGCCTTTGGCAAATCCTTCACTTGGGTTGCATTTGCACAAGGGAACTTACTCTCAGTTCTCAAATATCATATAAGGTTAAAAGCTAAAATTAGTTTTGAATTCTGTGTGGGGAAGGTCTATTCAACAAGTTTGCTGAAGTATTTACCGTTTAGAAAGCAGGTAGTAAAGTAGCAATTTAACAATGCTTGTAAAAATATTTGCAGGCCTTCATAGTTGGTGAGCATGGAGACAGCTCGGTAGCACTCTGGTCTAGCATTAGTATTGGTGGAGTGCCGGTGTTAAGCTTCCTAAAGAACCAGCAAATTGCCTACGAAAAGCAGACCCTTGAGAACATTCACAAAGCTGTTGTTGAGAGTGCGTATGAGGTGATTAGTCTCAAAGGGTACACTTCTTGGGCAATTGGCTACTCAGTGGCTAACTTGGCTAGAAGTCTACTTAGAGATCAGCGGAAAATCCACCCAGTCTCAGTCCTTGCCAAGGGGTTTTACGGTATCGACGGTGGTGAAGTTTTCTTGAGCTTGCCAGCACAGCTCGGTAGAGGTGGGGTCTTGGGCGTCACCAATATCCATTTGACTGATGAGGAGGTGCAAAGGCTTAGGAAATCGGCTGAGACCATTCTTGAAGTTCAAAGTCAGTTGGGATTGTAAGAAACTACCGTTGCCTACCAATATTTGAAAGGTTCTTTTTCTTTAATGTGTATTTTAGGTTTTATACTTGGTATTTAAGTTTTGTTGGACCTGCAGATACTTAGATTGGAAAATCATTCAACAAATTGCTACCTCTTATTAGTACTTAGCTATTGATTTCATCTCATCAATCAATCAAATTGAATCACATGTATTAAATAAAAATGTACTTTTCCTTCTATTTTAATTTTAATCTTCATTAATTAAAATGTACTTAAAATAAATAATTCTTAATGAATTAAATTTTAATTTTAGAATAAGAAGTTTGATAAATTTTAAGACTTTAACATCCATTAGAAATAAAATTTTATTTCATTTATACTTATTATGTTTATAAATATAGACTATAGACTTTAGAGAAGTATGGTAAATATACCTATTGATCAATAGAGAATTACTTCTCTCTTTTTTTTTTACTCTCTTTACTCCTTATTTTATAACACCTTATAACACTCTTCACCTGTATCCGTCTCCGGATTAAGGTTACAAGATATTGCCGATCAAAATATAGTTCAGAATAGTCATTAATTACTATTCATGCATAAAATGATATATTTTCCTTTACAAAATTTTTCCATACTCAAATTAATAACCATTCTCTTATTTATACAAGTCAAATTCTTATATATATATAAAGCACACAACCAATTAAAATCAAACATGCATTATTAATCATATTAAATATACGAACCAAGCTTCAAAATTCAACCATATCAATATCATGGATATAATCAAATTTTCGAACCAATTAACTTGCATCAAAACCATACTACATATGCTTTATAAATACGTAATTCGAACCTTATGACCATCAAATTTCATAGCATGCGAATGACTAAATCATTAACCAACATTTTTCATCTCATGTACCAAACATGCATTAATACTCCTTTTAGTACAATTTCATTACTTTAACTAAATACTAAACATACCATTTTGCTTATCTATACACATCCGCATTTTAATCCATGCCAACCATGTCACATGGCATAATATTCATTAACATATAAGACTAGTTAACATTACATCATAGCCAATTATACTTTGAATGCTTTCATATTATACGCATATCATCCTAAAAACAAGTCATTTCTAATCTCAATTACCAAGCCATAATTATCCCACTCTATTAACTATTTAATGAACAAACCTATTCGTCTATTATGCACATTCACACATTAATCTAAGTTAAACTATCCACACGTCTTTATAGTCATACTTGTATATAACACATAAACAAGCATCACTTAATAACCAAATACAATTATAATTATTGCCAACTCATGCGCATTACACTAAAGCCACATTAAACATTTTTGAAACACAAATAACAAATCAAAGTACACTTAATTCGCAGACTAATTATCATGCCCAAAAATACATATTCACAACCAATAAATTAGCCATCTATTCTATCATCAAATTTAACCTCAATAGGTTATACCATTTCATAGTTAATTAACATTATTAACTAGACATATTATACTTGCTCTAATGACCGACCAAACATCCATAAAACATAGTCATCTTTTGCCACTAAATACCGTACCAAACGACCATTTTCACAAGCAATCACTTATACATACTTAGCTTATAGGAACATATGCATTATATCAAAAACACATCCATCAACTAATCATTACTCAAACCGAATCATATAACCGAACACACCATACATATATACCATGAAACATACTTCCCAAAATGAGCTTATATCATGACCAAAAATACATCATATTGAACATCATTATCAAGCCATCCTCGCATGGCTATTTATAAACAATTCAAAACTAACCATAACAAAACTAGCCTATACATGCCATATGTCTTAGTTACAAACTTCAAAAGTACCGAATAATGGTCAATAGTGTGATGATGATCCTTGACGATTCTCGAGCTCAAAGCTAGCTTTATATATCTATAAAATAGAGAAAGAATGCACAAAATAAGCTTTGAAAGCTTAGTAAGCCATAAGCAAATAATTCATCGCAAGAACACATATAACACAATTCGAATAGGCCAAATTTAGTTAATCTTATACACATATACAATCACTTTTCTCATATAATCCATATTACCACATCAATTAACTCTACTTACCTTATTTTTCAATGAACATATAATCCTCATACGTACCTGAATTATTTAGATCAAATTCACCTTCGGTCACGATTTGACATTGCCCGATGAACCGTTCGGAATTGTTAGGGATACACGGAAATCATATAAAGCTCATACAATGTCATATCCTGAATATGGTCTTACATGTTAATGCATATCAATGCCATTATCCCAGATAGGGTCTTATACGAATCATATACGATGCCAATGTCCCAGACATGGTCTTACACGTTTTCTCACTTCGATGCCAATTTCCCAGACATGGTCTTACACGAAATCACATCTCGAAAGCCTTATGTCATGACATCAGTATTCAATACATTTCCTAAGATTCGTTCGGGGCTTACGACTTCGTAATTAAATCAATTCATGCACAAAACTAGTCTCAAATCAATTCAGAAATATATATTTTAATACATACAATTCAATTCGGCTACATATAATATATATACATTTGAATTTAAAAACATTTAATTACTTATGAACTTACCTCGTACGGAAACGAACGGATCGGAACGACTATTCAACAACTTTCGACTTCCCCCGATCCAAATCTAATTTCTTCCTTTCTTGATCTAAATCAATTTAAATTTAACTTATTTAATTACATATTCATTCAATTTCACCCAAAAACACATAAATGGGCATTTTTCACTTTAGCCCCTAACATTTCACATTTTCTAAATTTTAGTCCCTATTTCAAAACAACTCAAAATACACAAAATTTCAACATGCTCATGTTAGGCCAAATTTTCCTTAGGTCTCTAGCAGCCCATTAATTTCATTTATTTCACATTTTGATCCCTCAATTTATAAATTTCACAATTTAGTCCTTAATAAGCATTTTTATCAAAAATCACTTAATAAACTATAATAATCTAATAACAAATATTTATTTTTCATCATCAAACAACAAAAACATCAAGCTATCAACAATGGAAAATCACAAATTCATCATCAAATCCGAAAATTAAAGCATGGGCTAGCTAGTATACGAAGCAATGATTTCAAAAACATAAAAATTATCAAAAATCGAGCAAAGAACATACCTAATTTAAGACATCAAAGTGCCGAACTTGCAAGCTTCAAAATGATTTCTTTTTCTTCTTAGCTTTCGGCCAAAAAGAGATAATGCATGCATTTTATGTTTAGTTTTATTTTAATTACATTTTATTATCCATTTACCATAATAACCTTAATGATTTAATAATAAAACCATATAATGCATGCCATTACCGTCCATTCATGTATTCAATGGCCTAATTTCATTTTAAGAACTTTAAAATCAAGAAACCATATCAAATAAGTACTTTAACAACTAGAAAGCCACTTTTACATTTTATGCAATTTAGTCATTTTATCAAATTAATTAATCAATCGATAAAACTAAATCACGAAAATTTCACACATATCAAATAACACTCTGTAAATACAAAAAATAATATTGAAATAAATTTACGACTTCGGATTTGTGGTTCTGAAATCACTATTCCATTTATCTAAAATCAGGTTGTTATATTCAATTTTTTTTATATAAATTTTCTCATAACTTAACTAAGAATTAAAGCCACATTCAATAACCTTCAAACTTAACCCTCAACCATTGCTCCAATCCACCACTTCATGTATTGTTTGCAAAGAAAATTTATAATAACATTTGCAGTTGGTTTCAAGAAGAAAATAAGATTCTAATATAAATCTAACTCATATATCTTTTTAGCAACCTTCATTAACCATTTAACTACACAAAGAAGACTCATATTTTGTGTAAAGAAAATTATAAAACAATTGCCACTAAAGAGAAGAAAAGGTAATCCCATATAGTATGTTTTCTCCATTATTTTCTGATTTTTGGTAAAAAAATTTATGAAGGAAAAATATCATCTTAAAGTTTGTTTTAAATTAGGGTTTTTATTGAGTTATATTATGCATTATTTTTAAATGATTAAAGATTTAATGGTTAAATTATTGTTATTAAATATGCTTAAAATTTTATTAAAATTGTGATGGAGGATCTTATTAACTTTGTATTGTTAAATGATGGGACTATCTTTTAAATTGAATTATTAATTATAAATAGTTGTGTAACATCCTATACCCGATCCGATTGCCGAGTCTGAGTTACGGGATGTTACATTCGTTACCGGAACAATTACAAACAATTACAATTCAATTCAACAATTCATACGTGTTGTTAAAATCATTACACATTCATAACATGTTTTACAAACATATCCAAGCTTTATATGAGCTTACGAAAACTCTTTTGATGAACTGAGATCAAATAAATACTAAATTATAATATTTCAAAACTATCAAGTTGATGTCACAACTTCAAGAATATAAATACGTCGTGACCCACTATTTTCAAAACATCATTAAATGCCAAACCACAACAACTTGCACAATTAACCATTACCTATTTCCACCATTTTAATAATATATATACTTCCAAAAGTTTCATATAATGTCATTTCAACAACATTTCCATCCAAATCGCATATTTGACAATTCAACTTAAAACCAATTCAACATAGGTTCTTTTGCAAATATTTAAGCCATTCATCACTTATATCAATCCCATATATGTATCTAACAATTCATATACATTAAACTCAAACTTTCATTACCAATTCAAGATTAGAAAATGACCGTTACACTACAAAATTGATTCAATCCTTAGGTGCATGTCATACTTCAAAACATAAAAGAACTATACAAATATTGTTGAGTCAAGAGTTGTTAATTGGATGCTAAATCACTTCTCGAGGCTTCAAGATCTACTAAACTTGCGTGTGGAAATAAACAAACCGTACGTTGAACAAAAAAACTCAGTGGTACTTTTATGATTCAAGTAAATAATGCATAACAAATAATAATGACAGTAGTAATATCAATAGCACATTGGATTTATAACCCATTCATGAACTAGTTTCAACTCGTAATTCATATCTCATAACCTGAACCCATGCACAATGTCAGTTACTTTTCATATGACATATAATATTATGCTTCCTATCAACAAATTACAGGAAAAAAAATTAATCAAACTCAAATAATTTGATTTATATCAAATAAAATTCGAGCTTAAAAATAATGTTGGATCGAACTCAACCTGATTATATTCTATTACCGACCTTGTTAATAAGCATGATCTCTAAAACAACATTAATGTAAACTAAGCTAATCAGCATAGTGTCAATTGCAATACAACAACATTACTATAAATATTATTATAAATAGTTGGGTGCACATTTAAGGGATATTTTTTTTTAAAGAGATTTTGATTAGGTTTGGCGTACATCTTATAAATTGTAGTATAAAATTTTGAGATGTTATTTATTAATTAACTTTTAGGTTCGGGTTTGAAGTGAGTTGAATTTTTTTAAAGTCGAGGTCGAGTTGAGGCATGTCAGTAGGGCATCAAGTCAGGGTTGAGGAAGGCAAAAAATCGGCCTGCCCCGCCCTATTCTCATCACTAGTTATTCAATGTGTTATAAAATGATTTTCTTTTATAAAAAATATTTTTAAATTTTTAGAGTTAGAACTAAATTGACATGTTTTGTAAATTTTGAGGGCCAAATTCATTGATTTTTTAAAATTAGAACTAAAATGATTAATTTCATAAACATTAAAGGCTAAATTTGTTTTTTTTTATATATAGAATCAAATTAATAGAATGTGTAAATATTAAAGAGCTACTTTTTTACTAGACCAATAAAAAGGCCTACATTTACTCATAGTGATTAAAGTATTTTATTTGAAATATTTAGTGACTAAATTGAAAAAATTAATAGTTGGGTGAACAAAGTGAATGAAAGCATAGTTGGGTGACTTATTTTTATAGTTTACCCATAAAATTAATTTTCAGCACGTCATTATTTATAGTTTGAAATGCATAAGGACTAATTTATCTATTTTTATTAAAAGACTAAAATACAATTAATCTCTAATTACAAGGATTTCTCTAATACTTTTACCCACAATTCTATTATGAAACATCACACTGAATTATTATATATTAGAAATAATTGAAATATTATATATAGAATCTTATAATAAAATAATTTTATTAATTCTAATAATTTCTGGTTGCATGCCTAAAAATTATAATTTTTAAAGTTTGAATATTTTATATCCTAAAAGAAAGCATAATGTTGCATATATTTTGAAGAATAAAATAAGTAGTTTCCTATTTATGTCAAATATTGTAATTGTGTTTTGTGAATAACTAATTTTTACTATGTTAAAAATTAAAAATTTAATCCCTATATTTTATTTTTGAGATATTAAATCTTTATAATTTTTATTTAAAAATTTTAGCCTATCCACTTTTATAGTTAAAATTGCCGATGGGGCAATTATGAAAAAGCTAAAAGTAATTTTCTTTAACCCTTAATGTTTATAGTTTTTAATTTAATCATTACTCTTTACAAATATATAAAATTTATATTTTTAAATAAAAATTTTCGAACTTTCATTTAAAAATTTATTAAAAAGTTTTCCGGAAATTATAAAAAACCCTCTTTAAAAATAGAAAAATATAAAAATATTATTTTAAATAATTTAAAAATTATGAAAAACATAAAAGTTCCAAATTTAAAAATGTGTAATTTACTCATTGAATGGTATTATTGTTTCCCCAAAGTTTGAATTATTTGTTCATTTCGTAATAAATTGGATTGGAACAAATATTTTTTAATTTATGGTCCGTTTGTTTACTTGTAAAATGTTTTACGGAAAATATTTTCTGTATTTTCCTGTGTTTGTTTCACAGAAAATAGTTTGTTCAACGGAAAATGACTTACATGTCAAGGTAAAATAAGCCATTTTTCCTGTAAAATGATTTACCATTTTGAAAAGTGTAAGTCATTTTCCAGATAAGAGCTCATCTATAGATAATTTTATTTTTATATAAAATTAACTTAAATCAAGCTTAATATTATTCTATTGATAATAAATTTTATTTTTATTTTAAAAATATTTAAAATATTATATTTTTCTATATTATTAAACATATATATTTAATTATTTATATTTATTCATATAATAAATTATTAATATAATAAATATAATTTATTATTTTAATAAATTATTTAATATTTCAATTTTATTTTAATAATAAATTTTAAAAATAATAATTTTAAATAATATTATTCACATATTATTGAAAATATTCAATATTAATATTTTAATAATAAATATTTATTACAATTATAAATATATTAATAATAAATATTTTGTAGTATAAATGTTAAAATATGTCATAAGTTTATGTACACTTCACAGATTTGTAATTTAGTCTTTGTACTTTTATTTTCAATAATATAGTCTATTTACTTTTCAAATTTGAAAATTAAGTCCAATTGTTGACATCGTTAATTTTTTTTATCAATTTTGTTGATGTCACATTTTAAATAAAAATACACACTTAGTAGTCATGTAATTAAAAATGACTTTGTAATGAATCTGAATTTAACATAATATTTTTAATATATGCAAAAACAATGTAAAATATAAAATTATAGATAAAAATAAATTCAATTAGACAATGAAAAATAAGAAAATCTCAAATGTATGTTTGTTTAATTGAAAACAACTTTTATGAAATATTTTAAGAAATTTACCAAACAACCGAAAATATTTTACAGATTTATCCAAATACCAAGAAATATTTGCTTTTCCAGAAAATAAATTATTTTCCAGAAATCATTTTCTGGGGTCATTTTCAGTAAAATAAACGGAGCCATAATTCAAATAAAAATGTTTAGTGTAAAATAATTTTAAAATATGATGCAATTCAAATTAAATTTAAAAAGATTATATGCACGATATAAAAATATATAAAGATAGACATGGTTTTGGCCAAATTAAAAATATATTAAAAATATTAGTGTAAAATTAATGTGTAGGACTAAATTTTAAATTTGAAAAGCTTATAAAAAACAACGTATAAATGCATTTGACTTCCCCTGTTTTTACATCCTCATCAAAATCAATGACGTAATTGAGCGTTTTAGTTAGGCCGAAACGACTCAATAATTGTGGCTATATTTGCCTCTTTATTTCTATCAATTTTCTTCTTTCCATTATTGAATATCAAAATTAGTTCAATATTTTAAATTTATTGAAAATTTTATGTGAATACAACTTGAAATATTACAATCAAATTAAGTAAATCAGTTTTTGGCTCATGTGATGTACGGATTTTTAATTATTTTCTTCTTCTTTTCAAAAATTTTATAGTCATGTATTAACATTTAAGAAAATAAAATTTTCATAATCTAAAAATATTAAAAATAATAAACCTTAAAATTTTCAAAATAATATAATTAGAATAGATATAAATTAATTAAATGAGAATTTTTATAAAAATATTAAATATATTAAAAATACATACCCTTTAGAATATTATTGAAAATATTTAAAATTTATTTGTGTTGGGAAGAAAGATGGAGAAGTGAAGAAGAAGATGAAGTACACAGAGAGAGAACATGGGAAATAAAAGAATTAAAATATATATATAATTTTATTAATTAATAAATGTATTTTAAGTAAAAAATAAGTAATATTTTTAAGAAAATATAAAAGTTATCTTGTGGCATTTTTTAATGGATTGGTTAATTTAAGGTTGAACTACAAACTATAATATCAAATTTTACCAAAATAATTTAAATACTAAAATAAAAAATAGGTATATTTTAAGGATTAAATCATAGATTAATAACGATACCTTATAAATGAATATTTTATTCTTAAAAATGATATTATTAAAAAAATAATATAAATTGTAACACATACATAAAAAATACAAAAAAAATAAAATAAAATTGGATGTCTCAACTGGGGCTTTTAATTGACCAAAACGTTATTACTACTTAATAACGAGGTCCGCATTGGGTATATTTGCCTACCTATTTCCAACCATTTTTAGAAAACCATCATATATAAAATGAAAATCATGCCTGGGTAAAGATAATATAAATAATTATATGAAATTTGAATTTGAAATACTATGTATAATAATTAATTAATTTTATCATTGTAATCAAAACATAAAATAAATTTTATATAAGTTTTTAATAAATATATATATTTACATAATTTTTTTACTTACATCTTGGTTATGCTATAAATCTAGTATATATTTATCTGTACTTATGTGATGATGAAACACATAATAAATAATAGAGTCTAAACATCCTATTTATGTTACTAAATATGTATCATTTTATAGTTCCTTTTGGCAGTCTTATCTTTCTAAATTTCAAATCCTATGAACTCTTAATTAAGGTTATTCATTTTCCTTCATTATGGTAAATGTTTCATTCGCATTAAATCAAATTATAAAAATTAAAAGAATAATAAACGAATATATATATTAATCAAGAGATCGTATGTGTTTTTTTTGTTACGAGATCTTGAAACATAATTATAATGTATGTATATAAATTCAATAGTGACTAAATCAATCTAACCTTGATTCTAGTATTACGGGATTAGAATTTTTGCCTGACAAACCACATGACTTTAGGCGATTTCTTAGGTTCAAATCCTGCCTAAGTTAGCCTACTCTGGAAAAATTAAAATTCTAATAAAAATTCTCCAAGGCATTGAAGCAAAGCAAAAGCAAATTCGAAAAACAAACCATGCTACGAACAAGCAAAAAGCCATAGAAAATAGTACACACCAAGTGTTTGAGTAAATGCTCTCAAAATTATTCTATTACTTTGAAAGTTTACAACTAAGTGCCTACAAATAAGGGGGAATGTCTCTATTTATAGTTGAGCTCCCCTAAATCCAACAGTACAAATTGGGTTACATCGACAATTAAGATTTGTGTCTATATACAAAATGAGAGCCCTAAGGGATTTAAACTCTATATATCTTTATCCTTTAGGATTTATATTAATTACCTTGGTAACTCAAGTTTTATTGGAGTGTTTCTCTAGCCACCAAGGTTTCAAGTAGACAAGCTTCTCCAAATATTTCACGAGTTGGGTCAGTTCAAGTGGGTCAAATGAGCCATATTTAATCTATTGACCTCCATAAGATGTTTTGTGCGCAATGGTAACGAGCTTTGGTCCCAGGCTTCTTCTCCAACCATTCTCGTAATGCCATCATTGCATTCTCGGAATGACATTGTTTTGACTCATTTCGAAACGGTTTCAATGCCTTGGCTAATTCGCAACTACTCTCTCTGTTAGGTAGTTTCACCTCTCGAAACATTTGCCTCGATTTATATCTCCGTTATTGCCTAACTCACACTTTATTTCTCTCTTGTACATCTCAATCGTAAGAGGCCAATGCTCTTACTTACCCCCATTGTGACTTGCCCCGATCGAGATCCCCTTTGTCCGCACAAGTAGGCTTTAGCACTCCCATATTAAACACCAGGTTAACCTTGAGTATTGCTGCTAACTCTGGTTTATAAGCCTCTCGACTTACCCGCTTCAGAACTCTGAAAAAGGAACTTGTGTCTTTGCTAACCCAACGACAAGTCATAATGTAAAACGCTAGATATGTGTTTGAGATGTATCTCACTTGTAGCATTTACTCTTTCCCATTGTCTAGTTTGCATCATCACTTTCCCCCCAAAATCTGATGCACAACCCACCTTTCTCATAAGTGGTAATCCCGCTGATAACTCAATTGGTTTCGTATTAGTATTTTGCCCCTCTAGCATTTCCAAAGGGGTTTTTGTAGCACTTTGATCTACCAAGTTAATATTCCCACCACACGAAACATCCTTGCCTAGTTAGATTACTGACAACACATTGGTTTCACCCCTTATGTCTTGACTCACTAGGACAACACATTGTTGTTGTCGAGTATCCAAGATACAAATGCAATCGGTAAAAGGATTTAACAAAGCATCAATCTTGTCGAGGAAATTCAAGCCAAGCACGAAGTCCTAATTATCTAAGTGAATTACCTTAACGTCTTCTTTGTCTTTTTATTGATCGATCTGCAACTCAACTCATTGTGCTATTCCCAAAATTAAGACCTCTTTGGAACTAACAGTCTTGATCTTCTTAGTTGATTTACTCATTGAGAGACCAAGTTTACCCACAAATTTTTCAGAAATAAATAGGTCTGATACCCCTGTAATAATAATAGCACTTCTCCTTTGCTTGAGATGCTGATGTCACAAACATCAACCCTTTCTACTTGCAATCTCTCTTCCCTTTAGTAAAACTGAGAATCATTTATCCAAGCTTTAAAGCCTTACTCTCTAGATCTGCTTCAACTTCTTTACTGTTTGCGAGCAACTTAGATCGCTCTAGATTGTTGGAAAAATTCCGGTTTGAAAACAATTTTTTTGCACAATGAAAAATAAAGAATATTGAAAATCAAGTCAGTTTGTGATATTTATAATAATAAACCTTTAACCAAATTTGCACATATGTTTTCAGATAGACAGCTTCTTTTTGTTCCTAGCTTTCAATCGAATGACCATCTCTACTATTCTCGTACCCCGAACTACTTCGAGTGTGGGCTCAAACAATTCAAATCAAACATAGAACTAGAAATAATTTTCTTTGTTTTAGAATGGGAAATCTTTTATTAATAGAAACCACCAGAATTGTTATTCTGGAAAATAGTTTTAATACTTAGAGAATAAAACTCTTTTTATTTTCTAGCAGAGTAACAATATATGAAAGTTGTATATTTTGCTTTATTAGTGCCATATATTTATAAGAAGTAAAGCCCTTTTTGAATTGTAGAAGCTTATTTCAACTAGAAAAACAAACTCCTAGTCTAACTAGAAGTATACTGGGTGACAACCCTAGTTAACAATGCTAGGGTTTGTCATCCCTCCCTTTAACATGAGGAGCTTTTGGGCCTTTTCCATGTCAGGTCCAATTACAAGTACTTTTTGAATTTTTCACCCGGTACTTTATAATTCGATCTAACCTAATATTTGTTTTTCTATTTCCCAAAATAAACATCTCAATATATTTCCAATTAAATAATTCTCTCAACCCATTTCTAATTTTTTTAAAATCATGACGACTTTACCGTAAAAGAATCTATAAGAAAATATATTTAATATTTCTACACTCAACGCTATGATAAAATGATTTATTTCTATTTCCGAACTCCATTTAATTCGAAAAACATAAATTCGTTTACAGGTCATTTTTATTTTGGAGAAAACCACATTCATTTTCAAATAGTTCCATTTCTCTATTTTCATTTTCATTTTGGATAAAATCATAATCATTTCCAAATATTTCTCATTTCTCCATTTTTACATTCCTATTCATTTCTGTTCATTTGATTCAACATGCAATTCATTTTTGGTTTCAACGAGGTAGTGGTGAGACCCATTAAACATATGCGATTAGGACTCAAATGATTTATAATTAAGTTCTAGTTTTTTGCCTATTAATTTTAAACTCATTTAGTCATGAAGTCATTCTACTATAGGATTGTGACTAAGCTCTCCCCAACAACATACCATCATGAAAGTAACTTGATTAGCGATCGCCTAACGGCCTTGTCATAAATGTGTTACCTTCATAAAATATTCTTAATCTCTTTGAGATAACATTCATTCTCTCAATATGATCCTATTTTATATCATGATAATTATTACATCTTCCTTCAAGAAAAGCCAATTACTATCAAATAGTAACAAATCATTCATCACAAAGACGAATAATCCGTGACCATGCTTACTTTTCATTAACCATGTAATGTCAATGAAAGGATATCATTTATCCATGTCTCGGGTTATGAATTCCACTATTGTGTATGACACTACATATTGTAGAACTCTATTTTTGAAACCAAAATTAAGTTTTTTTTTAAAAGTTCTAATTTAAGCTATGAAACTCTGTTTTTAAAATTTTGATTTTGAAAAGATAATTTTAAATTACGGTTTTATGTGACCTCCTATGCGAGCCAATGTTTTAAGAATATTTTGAAAATGATGGTTTTTAAATTATGTTTTAAAGCCATTTAATGTGTGAGCTTTTTATAAACAAATGTTTTAGCTCTGCTTTATGCGAACTCTCTGTTTAGCTCTACTTTATGCGAGCTCTCTGTTTAGCTCTACTTTATGCGAGCTCTCTGTTTAGCTTTGCTTTATGCGAGCTCTCTGTTTAGCTCTACTTTATGCGAGCTCTCTGTTTAGCTCTTCTTTATGCGAGCTTTCTATTTAGCTTTGCTTCGTGCGAGCTTTCTATTTTGTAAGCTCCTTTGAAAGCCTTCTAATTGGTATACCAAAGGCTGTGAGTACTCACCAACTTCTTAATAGGCATTATGTGACCAAACTAGTCTTATGACCTAAGGCCAACTTTGTACGAGATTCTGATATGTGCAAATTGGTCTTACGACCTAAGGCAGATCTTGTTCGAAGTTTTCTAAAAATTATGCGCGAGCTAACCATGTATCGGGTTTTTAAATGATTTTGAAAGTATTGGCCTTACAACTTTAAGGCAAGCCCTTTTTAAAGCAACTTTTTAAAGAAATTATTATTAAGCATTATTTTTAAATTGTTTCCATAAAATATGTTTTTCTAATACGAACTAGGTCTCGCATCCTCACTTATGAACCCTGTAATGGCCTAAATTCAGGGTTAACAGAATAGTGGTTTCGTAACCACAAATTCGATTTAAAGAGAAATTTATTTCAATATTTTTGCATGAAAATTGATATGATAGGAAAATTGTATGAAAATATTGATAAAAAAATTTTACCGATTTAGTGGTTAGTTAGAAAAAGAAATTATTGAAGAAATTGGATAAAATAAGGTATCGGGACCTCTATCTCGTAAGACCGAGTCGAAAATAATTTTATAAATATTTATGAAATGTTAATAATGTGGTATTAAAATTTCGTTAGGAAATTTTAATGTTTGGATAGTTAATTAAATGAAAAGGACTAAATTGTAAAAGGTGTAAAAGTGGATGGGATGATTAAATAGCTTAAGTGTCTAATGAGAGAGGATTTAAAAGGCAATTAGACCCAAAATTTATTTGGGCTGGACGGCAAGGGTATGAAATCAGCAGGAAAATTGATAAATTAAGGGAAAAATTGGAATATTGCAAAATTAACTAAATAAAGCTAGGACTAAATAGGAAATATCTAGATTTCTCTTCATTTCTCTTCAATTTCAGCAGCTAAAAACGCCATAGGAGGGTTCTCTAAGCTGGTGTTCCATAATTTTTGCACCAAGTGAGTTAATCCTTGCCTTTTTCTTGTAATTTTTGTATTTCTAAGAATTTTACAACTAGGTCCTACTATTAAATTCATTAGTTTTTGATTTCATGGATGAAATTGAAAGTAACCATGGTTGATTGATGTAATTTTATGATGAAATAGAATGAAATTAAAGCTTTAATTTGTTTATGAGATGATTTTATTAGGTAATTACAATAGAAATTGATTTTTAGGACCTAATTGTGAAAATGTTTGGAATTAAAGTCTATTGCTGAAATTTTGATTTCTAAAGGTTGTAAACTAGTTTAAGGTGATAGAATAAAGTGTTAATTGAGAAAAATCAGCTCAATTGAGAGGCTAATTGAGTAGGGACGAAATTGTTATTTATTAAAAGCTTAAGGGAAAAATGGTAATAAACAGCTTGCACTAAAACAATATTGGACAGCAGCAGTAGACTACTTTGAAAAATCACCATAAATTGTAGGAATCGATTGGAAGATGAAAAAAATGTGAAATTAAAGCTTATTTAGTCTAGTTTCTCATAGAAGAAACAGTGTAAGCAATGGATCTGTAAATCATGAGATATAATGAATTTTGTGAGACAAGGTCAGAATGAATTCGAATTCCCCTGTTCTGACTTTGAAAAATCATAAAAATTTGAATAAAAATAATTAGGGGCTTAAATTTATATGTCTAGAATCCTGAATGAGTATATTTTCAAGAGAAATAAATGGGAACATCATCTAAATTCTGTATGAAGAGATAATTAATTTTTAGTGAAGAAGGGTCAGAACTGTCAGACAACAGAACAGGGGTGACTTTAAAGAATAAATTGTACTTATTGGCTAAACCAAAAATTCTGAAAATGTTTTGGTAAGAAGATATATGAGTCTAGTTTCAGGAAAAATTAACGGATCTTAATTTAGAGTTTCGTAGCTCGAGTTATAAATAATTTAGTGACTATGACTCAAATAGACAGTTTTGAATAAATTATAAATAATAATAATGAAATTATAGAAATTGTTGCATATGAACATGAAATGTATTAAATTGATAATTAAACTTATTTATTTAGATCCAAAAGATTCAAATATGAAGCTAGATCGAGGAAAGGAAAAAGTTCAGGATTAGTAGATTTTTGTACACGAACAAGTATCAAGGTAAGTTCATGTAACTTGAATTATATTCTTAAATGCTTGAAATGTATGTTATTGATGTGAATATGATTTGAAAGTTCATTGTATGAAAATTTATGAAACATTGATATATTTGATAAAAAGGGGAAGAAATCCCGGTTGAATGAAAGGAAATTTCGATGGATCTCTGAAAAGGAATTGATTGTAAAAAGGATCTAGCCTGGACGGGTGATCCTATCCTGATATAGCCCTCTCGAAGAATATGTGGAAAATGGATTTAGCCCAGACGGGTAATCCGAATTAGGGTTTGAATTTAGCCTGGACTGGTAATTCAGATCCAAGCTCATTAGAGTAATTGTCGTTGCAGGGGATTTAGCCTGGACTGGTAATCCCGACAATACTCTCCCGATAATACTCTATGAGTTTATATTACAGGGGGTTTAGCCTGGACTGGTAATCCCGCTGTAGGATGAGGTTCTCGGGAGTGTGCTCTCTGAAATGGAAATATGCACACATGAATATGAATTGACGGACCTGGAAATGTACACTAAAAGTGTACCTCTGAAAATCCATCGAAATTCCGAGAAATTCAACGGGATAAATATGAAAAAATAACAAGGAAATGGAAATCATGGTATTGATGAGCTCATCAATCATAGTATATTTTATTGGTACATGGAAATTATTTTACTAACTTGAATGTTGAGTTTGTGCATGTTAGGGTAATAATGCATTGAATGGATATAGGAATGTTTATTGTATTGTACTGAAAATATTAGGTAAGTATAATTCTTGTTACATGAGCTTACTAAGCACAAAGTGCTTACCCTGTTTCATTTTCTCCTGTTTTGTAGTGTTAAGAGCTCGGAGGTCGGATTTGGTTGGAGACACATCACACTATCAACCTCATGATTTCGGTATATAAAGAAACTTTATTTTGGAAATCAATGGCATGTATAAGCTAATAAAGTAAATGTTAACGTGAAATGAATGTAAAGTTAGCCATTAATATGGTTAACAAACCTGGTTTTGGGTATGTGATGACGTTATCTTATAAATATGCATGAATTTATCTTGAAAATATGTTGAATTGGTTTGGTTGATGTGGATTGGTCTCGATTTAATATTGTAGGGAAGGTTAGATATTTATAAAGGGGCTATATTGAATATAAAAAAAAAATCGTAAACTCCAGTAATACCTCGTACCCTATTCCAGCAATGAATACAAGTAGGGGGTATTACAAACCCAGCACGCAAAACATTTTCAAACTAAATTTTGTATTGTTTTCATACATTGTTTTTAAGCATAATCTAATAATTTCTGATTATTAACAGAGTTCTCAATGAACTCACCACTCCTATCTTACTTCTTAGGTAAGTAGGTTGCGGATAGCATTGGTAAGGTCGATGATCCGATGAGGCACTTGACTGATATTGGCGAACCATAAAGATGGGAGATAGGATTATGTTATGCATATTAGAACATTATTTTATATCTTTGATTTGATTACTGCATAAATTTCTTTAGCTTAAGTATAATATGCTATGTTTTTTAAGTTTAATTTTATTCTTGTGAACCATGACTTGGAATGTATGTTCTATTTTTGCTATTAATAAATCAATGTTAATCATGCATGAGTATTTTGAAGTTTTGCTAAGTATCGTGATTTGTGATCCATTTATGTTGCATGTTGGGGATTGACCTAATTAAGCAATGAACAAGTAAAAAATATGGAAGAAATTGAGAAATTGAACACACAAACTTAAAATGGAAAACCCCCTCTAAAAAGGATAAAAAACTATGAGCAAAGATAGTTTTACTATAATGGCAAAGAATAAAGAGTGCAAAAGATGGAGATAAAAACTAAACCCTGAAAACCCAAAAACAAAGAACCCTCAAAACGTAAACACAAAATTTTTTAAAAGTGTTATGAGTTCTAATCTTTAATGGGTGTTATGAGTTCAAACGCAAAATATTGCCCTTATTTTATTTAAAATTCATATATTTTGAAATTTGAAGGGATATTTGGTTATTTAGGTTAAACAAGAAAATCAAAACCCAGTAAATTATAGTACAATTTCTTGAATTCCCGAAATGCTAAATATTGCCTTACTTTGAAGAAAAACGAATGCAACATTTAGCAATGTGCGTTTATTTTGTTTGGGATAAAACGATCCATGTTTGGATAAATACTTTTGAGGTTAATGTGCAATGCAATTTAAACAAAATGAAACAAAAGGGATTATAGAGCACAAAACAATAATACATGAATTAAATAGTAGGTCAATGAATATCAACAATATATTAACAAATAATTTCAAGAGCACAAAGTAGATATGTTCACATAATACACTATTTTAAGAGATCAACATTAATAATCCCAAAAGAATGAAATGAAAAATATATAAAAAATTTGAAGTGAATAGAACGGTTTAAAACAAATAACAAACGAAACAATTATAAATAAAGAATATAAAAAGGGTTTGAATGAATAATGAATAAAATTTTAAAATAAATAATAAAAGAGTTTAAAATAAATAATATAAAAATTTTAAAATGAATAACATAGAAAAACAGTTAAGATTAAATACTATATGATATATGTTAATGAGAAATATAAAATTAAAAATACAATATGTTAATAAAGATAAAAATATATGTATATAATAATAATAGTAATATAATGGTGATAGCAAAAAATAAAAATAATAATAAAGATAGTAATAATGATAATAATAATAATAACGAAAGGTAAAATTAGTAATGATAAGTAATAAGGAGAAGAACAATAATGATAACAGTAAAATAGTAATAAAACAAAAAAAATAATAATAGTAAGTAAAAACAAATAATAATAATAATAATAATAATAATAATAATAATAATAATAAATAGAAATACAATACATAGAAATATGATAACAATAGAAATATAAATAGATAAATAGTAATAGCAATGAATAGGAAAATATGTGGAAACGTAATGATAATAGTAATAACGATAATAATAATAGTAATAATAAATATACTAGGAAAAATGAAATGTAAGTGATTTATATTTTACAATGTATAAAGAAGTAATAGATAACTAAATAAACAGATGATGAAACGGTGAATATTAAAATGAAAGAACAACATACACATGATATAAAGGATGAAATAAGATGAATAGTATATAGATAAATAAGTAAATAAGCGAATGAATGAATAAAATAAAAAGTAATAAATAAATATGAAAATATAAAGGAAACAATATACAAGAGAGTGGAAGATAGGACCGAATCATAATTTAAATGAAGTTAAGAGGATAAATTGCAAAATAAATAAAAACCAAGAAGAAAGAGGGACCAAATATAAATGCGCGTGAAGAAGCGGGGGTCAAATGTGAAATTAATCCTAGACTCTCCTTAAACGTAGCGTTCCAAGGAGCAAATGATCGGAGGATTAAAATAAAACAGAGTAAAAATCTAACGACAAAATTGAAAAAAAAGAGAAAAGTATAAGATTGAAATTGGCCGGAGAAGTGGAAGGACTTGCAGCATAATTAGCCCTAAGAGCACAAACATGCGGATCCCCCAGGTACTGGGTCGGGTCGCTTACGGGTCAGACGAAACTGCGCCGTTTTGGGCATCAGAAGCTTACTCCAAAACGACGTCGTATGGTCCCCTTATAAATGCCAAAATTCCAACAAAAAATCATTCTTCCAGCCCTCTTTAAAAAAAAATAAAAATTTCTTTCTCTCCTTTTGGGCTAAACCCAGAAACTGGCCAAGAAGGCCACCAACCGCCGATCGTCGCGCCACCGTGGCTCCGTCGCCGTCGACCACCATGCACGGTGGCCGGAGCTCGAAAAGAAGCCCCCTTTTTTAGCCGATCGGAGAATAGGTAAAAAATAAATCCCTTTTTTTTTATATATTTTGATATATATATGTATATATAATAATTTCAAGAAAAATAAGAAGAAAATAAAATGAAATAAAGAAATACCCTTTTGACCTTGATTTCTTTGTTCAATTCCCCTCTGTTTTGTATTTTTTTATTTGAATGCTTTTTTTTAGTTTGCTTGAATCTCTGCTCTTTTTATTTTAAAAAATATCGTTTTTGTATTTGATTGCTCTCAATATTCGAACCTTCTGTATTGATTTCGTGTTTTTTTTGTAAAAAAGAGCCCCCTATACAATGAAGATATTAACGGCTTTATAGCCGAATCATATTACAGCTGTTAATATTTCTTGTTTCTATTCTCGTTGTCTCTGCTTTGTGTGTTTCTGCTCTTTGTCTTGCTTTTTTTTTTTGTTTTGCAGGTGATGGGACGAGGCCAGAGGGTGCTATGCTGAGGCAACAGAGGCGCCAGGGGTGGTCAGGCGTTGAACGCGCTAACACCACGTGGGGAGCGGCGCGGCGCAAAGGGGAGGGAATGAGGCTAGGGTTTGTTGGCTGAAAAGTTTTAGGATTAGTTGGGTTAGGGTTTAGTTTTGGGCTTGGGTATTGGGTTAATTTGTAATGGGTTTTAATTGGGTAGTAATTATTTATTTGTTTGGGCTTATTGGGCCCGGTCAAATTTGGGCATTTACAATACTTTAGGACCATCATTTCATAACATTATTGTTTGACCAGTTGTATTCCTTTTTAATATCTCGAATCTACATAAACAATTAGCTTGATTAATTTTTATTCTATAAACACTATTGGATACCCAACGGTAATTCTTTATAATATCGTCGTGTAAAAATTTGTCCTTATTAAATACCTGATCTTCACGTCGAGACAAATTTTCGTTTTTAGATATACTTTCATTATAAAGTTTATTTATCGAATAATTATTTTTCTTGGAAATTCTTCAGAAACTCCAATGATATTTGATACATTAATATCAATAATGAGGATAATAACCTATATGTATAATACGTTAATTAATAAAAACTCCTGAACAGAATCATATTCACATTTAATGATTTTCTCATGAAACTCGAGTTTTATGCTCCAGGAATCAATATTATCAAATAATTTATATCAACTGAATATAAATTCACTAGATATAAATAAATAACTTTATTTGGTGTTTGCATCCACTGCAAACTAATCATTTTTCATAACCAAAACTAAGTGTCTCGTGAACGTTTTTGTTACAAGTCAATTCTATATATTATGACTTTTATTTGTTTTCGCTATTATGCTAACATGTACTCCCCTTGGCTTTACACCTTTTGGGTGTTTGGACTTCAAGTCCGAAATACATTTCATAAGTTATAATAGAAATGTCTCTTTATTTTTGATGAGTTGTTCCCATTTCATGCTTTCAAATATACTTTCATTCAAGATCCTCTGTAACACCCGTATACCCGGTCCAACTATATGGACCCAGTATAAGACTAGTACATTTGGTGCCAAAGTGATTTTGGCTAAACATTTTATAATTCAACCGTTCATACATTGTGTTTTTACTTATTTAATTCCAAAGTTATTGATATAAAAATGTGGGGTCATTATTGGATGTTAGAATATGTTTAAAAATGGTTTTAATATTATTTTTACTCAAAATAGGGGAAAAATATCGATACCAAACAAAAGGTATCGATATTTTATGAAAAGTATCTATACCGCAACACAAAAATGATACCAAAATGACATTCTGGAACTCTGAGAATTCAAATTTTGATAAAGATATCGATACCTTAGAACTAGGTATCGATGCCAATGTTAAAAACGATACCAAAATCACATTTTGTTTGGGAAATTTTGTATTTCAAAGCTATGGTATTGATACTTATACTGTTGGTATCGATACCTTGAGTAAAATTTGGCAAAAATCTGTTTAAAATTTCACTAAATCCCTGCAATTTAAATAGTTTCTTCTCAATACTGAAGATCAACTCAAAATGTATTAAAACTACTTAGAAACCACTCCAAAGTCAATCAATATCAACATATTACCAAACCACATATGCAACCATACTTATAGTTTTACTAATTCATTTCATATAAACCAAAATACTTCAATTAAAACCAAAATAGATAGAGTTTCAAGAGTTTGCACTTTAGTCCTTAACACATGGGAAAACATTTGGTCTACCTAGGTACATGCCATTTTAGTTTAAAATATGATACCTATTCTTGAAGCTCTTAAGAATGTGATGAGATAAGAAACCTCCTAGCTCGACTTTATCTTGTCGTGTCTAACTGTACCTACGCGTTAAGTCAGTGAAGGCTTAGTAAGCACTACAAGAATTGAATAGGTAAATGAAACATAACATATTATTTTAACTTGATCAACTAATACATATTTACACACATACAAGTTTCTTCAACTATACCTTACTTTAAATAAATTTAACTTACCTTTTTGTAAGTTATCAAACTTATCTCAACATATTGATGATTCACTTTTATTCACAACTCCTATTCTTAACTCAAAGTAGATGATAAACCGTAATTTATACATATTTTTACCCCATGCTTAACACATTTTATGGATAGTTTCTCCTTAAAATTGGTGAATTCGATGCTTCTAATCTTTTAATTTCATGTTTTATACTTAGGTGAGAATAAGAGAGTAAAAAGGGTGAGAAACTGGATGAAAACGGAGAAAATGGACCCACGTAGGAAATCAACACGGCCTGGACTTCCTCACACGGGCGTGTCACATGGTCGTGTCCCTTTAGTAAGATCAAAGCACGACTTACACGGGTAGATCACAAGCTCGAGCCCATTTAACGGTCTTGACCACGACCTTAAGTAATCACACACGGGCTTGTACCTGCCAAGCCCAAGTTTAGTCAAATTTGAAAAAGTCCAATTTTGAGGGCTCTTAGGCATTCTAAAGCCTATTTAAACACTTAAGGAGGCACTTAGAAGGGGGACGCAGAGTAGGAAGCAAGGAATTACTCAAGGAAAGCTGATTGATCTATCTCAAGAGTCGGATTCATCATCAAAACTGAAGATCTCCCTTCAAGTTCCTTCAAGAGTTTTGAGTTTTCTTATGTTTTGTTATCTTTATGGTTTTGAGATGTTTTCTTTCATAAATATGCACTAAACCCCCTAAATAGCTAAAGGGAATGAAACCTAAGACAGATCTTGTTATTATTATCTTAATTGTATGATAAATATTTGACTTGTTCTTAATTATGTGTTCTTAATTCTTGTTTTAATATTCCAGGATATTGATTTAAGTTAACGCTCTTATTCAGAGGAGGAATAGACCTTGTCTAAGAGTAAAATTGTCATAATTAAGCGGAGTTGATTGCGCGCCTAGAGATAGCATGACAAGATTTTTTCGAATTAGGGTGAAACCTAATATGGGAATCCATAGATCGAGTTAATGCAATTCTAGGGTGTTAATTAGAAAGAGATTTCAATTTTTCAACCTAGGGTTAGACATTATTAGTCTTGAGAGGGATAATAATATAATTTCGGGATTTCTACGGATCAAGTCAAATGAATAAATTATCTGATTCAGAGTCAAATAACAACTGAAGTCTACGTGGATTTTTCCTTAGGTATTGTCCCAATCAATCGAATTTTCCCAAAAGTATTTTCCCAGGTTTACTTCTGTGCATTCTTAGTTAATAATTAGTTTGGATAACCAAACCTCTTAATTTTTAGGCTAGATAATAAAAAGAAAGTAAATATTAGTACTCGTAGTTTCTTTAGGCTCGACAATCCGGTCTTGTTGAACTATACTACTATTCGATGGTACACTTGCCTTAATCGTGATAATAAGTTAGTCTCAAGAACGATTCATTTATAAATCTTTAAAACCTGTTACGAATATCACGCATCAGTAGACTTTATAGACCACATAGGATATACGAAACAAATACAGAGGTGCATTATTAGACACTATTAAACAGAGAGCACTAAAGTACTATACAGAGAGCACGAATATGCTAAACGAAGAGCAGTAGTGTGGTAATAATCGAAGAGCACTCCAGGGTCCTTTAATGGCATGCCACTAATATCCTAGTAGTTCTAATTTTGTCTACTTGGGCGTAAAAGTTGAATTTCATGCATTTAAATACTTTACATAAGTATTTCGGAAAAGATTTCACATTAGTCCATCATCTACAATTTAGTCTCCATTTTCACAAATCACAAATATCACACCTCTTTCACACATATACTTTTACCAAAACATCATTACTTAGTGTTCAAACGAGTATACTATTTCATATTCTCCACCTATAATTTTCTTTACAAATTTCATAATTTCATAATCGCCATTTATTATTTATTTACAAATATAGATATATATATTTAACATGTCTATTCTAAGTAATTCCATATCATAATATATAAGTATTAAAATAAAAATAATTTAAAAATCTTGTAGTACTTACAACAAAAAGGTTGAGATAATATATTTTCTTCTTCCTTCACTCCAAGGCCTTCTCCTTTCCTCTTCTTTCAATTTTATCCTCACCCTTCTTTTCTTTCTCTTTAATTTTCATAACAAACACATAACATTTATATGTTAAAACTACAATCAAATGACTTTCCTATACTATTTAATACAAATAAACATGTATGGTATGATAATTTCATCATTTCTTACCTTAGCTCTTTGAACACCTAAACCTAACTCATGCTTTTCTTTCTTTTAACCCATCTATCGAACTTTTCTCATGAAATAAAGTTGTTCCTTAGCCTTCCTTTTGATTTTTACTAAAGAAATTTCAAAGAAATTTGATATTTTGAAGCTTGGATGGATCAAAAATATTGGGAGGACATGAAGGGAATTAAAAGAAAAGTTGGATAGAAATTTTTGGGGAAGAAGAAGTGATGGTTTTTGGTGAAAAAATGATATCTCTCATCTAATTTCTTTTTTTTTTCTCGACTTTTCTACATCATTCTACTAAAATATCTCACATTTTTAATTAAAATGGTCAAATTGCTAACAAGTCCTTAAGCCATCCATCTTTACACTTTTACCCATTATCATAACACCTAATAAATATCTACTTGGCTATTTACCATTTTGTCCTTTCTTATCTTTCATATTTCCTAAGATGACTCGTACACCACTTTGGTTAAATTTCTTCTTGGTCCTTCCTTCCTTTTCCACTACTACTATGTATCTCCTAACTTATTATTTTTCTTACTTTGGCCACAACAATTTCTCTATTCTTTCAATTAAGTTGATGTATCTATTTAAAATTTTCCTATGTAAGGAATATTTTCTAATTTCTTATTGGATCTAAATACTTCCTAATTTAATACACAAAATTCCTATTTATTAAGTTTCAAAAATTTTGCGCTAATTCTTGACTTGATCCATTACTGTACCTAACCCGAGTTAAAATGCGAATGTTACATACTCACTTTTACATAATATTAAATTTTTCTACATATTTTATCGTTGTCGAAAAAAATTTCCTTTTGTCAGCTCTGTCATATTTAGTTATGACATAACTGATTGAGATATCTCATTATATTCATAATTTCAGATACTTGAACCTCTTCTGGGGTTTTATCAAAAGTTAACTCTTAGGTCTCTTCATGAGTACCCACCTCCTTTAGCATGTGATCATATTCATTACTTTCTCCTTTCTTTTAAGAATTTTTTCGTTTTATGGAATTAACTAGTTTGCCATGCTTCTAGCATGCTCAAGACTTACTTTTATCACATTGTCCTTTTGAGACATATAATTATTTGGAGCATTTTAGCTTATATATGTATCATCTAGCATATGCAATCTCTAAATGCCATCTCTAAACATGTCTAGCAAATAATTTTGTCCTTCAAACTTGTGCACATAATATTAGTAAGGATCACAAAAAAAATGACATAATTATTTAACTAATTTGTCTATAATACCCCAAAACAAAGCCTAGGAGTTTTAATGTTATTTTAGGAATTTTAGCCTTAGAGTGTTTGGAATTTTGCAACATGGTCTATTGGTAATGTTTTCGATTATATTTTTTAATTAGGAAATCAAATCAATTGTTGAAAAAGTGTTTTGGAAACCAATAGCTTTAGAAAAAGGACTGATTTGTAAAAGGGTCAAAATCTTGTGTATTTATGCTGCAGTTTTACCAAATTTTAAAATATAACTTAATATCTTCCCCCACCAATAGATTTCATGATAATTTCTTCTTATTTCATTGTTGTGTCGTCCCTTACTCCCCAAGCTCCCCTCTTTCACTTTTTGTTATTCAAACCTTAATTACATTGTTTCCTTTCATCCTTATAGCATTAATCTTCATAGAATTTCAAGAAAACACCCCCAAAATCCCATTGATTGCATCATATTCCTCACATGTGGGTTTTCTTGGATTCGTATCAAAACCCGTTTTTCTTCCATCAAAGGTAATCATTTGTCTACCCATTAGTTTTTAATGTTATTTAACCTTTAAAACTGAACTATTAGCCATTGAATCGCATGTGTTGGTTAAAAACCAAAAGTTGAGTCGTTAATGGTGGATGTCAGGATTTTGGATAAAAATGTGGTTTTAAAGTGTTTGTCAATTAGTTTTGATGAGATCAAAAGGTTTCTAAACTTAATTTAAAATTTGATTAAAGATTTCTAGGGATTTAATTATTTTTTGTTAGAAATTATCGATAACATGTTGAAAAAGTCGATACCATAAACTGAGTAGTTTAACGTAGTTTAAAGGTTGAGAATTAGTCGTAGGTGAATAACTAGATAAACAAAATTGGTTTTAGGTGAAAAGATTGAGTATAGGCCAGGATATTTGAATTTAAAGGCTGATAAGTCTATGGTTTCAGTTGCATGAAAACATAGCTTACGCTTATGTTTTTTATTGCTTGTGGTAAGTCTTTAGCTTATTTTTGAATGTATTGCTTTGTGATTTATTTTATTGAAGCTTTGAATTCGCTAGGACCGTCTACGAGTTAGGAAAAGCTAGTTTGAGCTTTTGGCATTTAGATAAAAGTGTATTTGGTGAGTGTTTGGAATCGCTACTTGTAAACACAATTCAATTTGTTATTTGGGAATTTAGTTGTAGCCTAAATCACTACTTTAAATTTCGAGGGTAAGTTCTTTCGTGTCCATGTATAAATTATGCAATATGCGCTTGTGTTATTTTGGAAATGCGAATTGAGATGATATGCCCTGACATGTGTTATGTGTTCATGATTACTATTGTGGAAGTGTATATGTAGACATGTCTTTCATGCTAAGTGACAGTGATTATAATGTGCTAATGATGCGAATATGCAGTGGTAGTGAGTTGAAAATCGGTAAGTAATAAGTGTGTTTAATAACAGATATTTTGGCCTTGTGATTCTTGAGATAGTTGGATATAGTTGGCATGCCATAGATTGTTAGTACGTATTTATATGTTAAATGATTTGGGCATTGAGGCCTTGGGACATGTTGGAGAGGTAAGGGAATGTGATCTAAGCTCCACTCAATAGGACATGTTGGGTGCTTGGAGAGTATTAGCTTTATGCTTCACTTTTGAGACATGTTTAACTCTATGAGTCTATGTGGTGTGTTGGAGATTTGTGTATCCAATGAGTGGTGATAGTGCCCACTTTTACACTTTATATCTCAAGTGCCTAATGATCTATCTATTTGTTGTATGTATTGTGATGTATGCATGAAAAAGTATGTGTGGACTTTGTTTATAAACTTTTAAATATGCATGAGAAGTAAGATATGTCCATTAAGCTGAGGTTGTTATAATTATGCTACATATATGTTTCTCTAATGCTTGATGAGCTATTTGCATGGTAGTTTTTCTAGGTATTCACTGAGCTTGTTAAGCTCACATACCCCATTATTAAATTATTTCATATTAATTGTATGCCGGTGTGGGTGTTATGGTTCCCTAGGGGTGATCCAAGCAAGTTCATTTTCGCTATTTGTTAGGTGTTATTGTTATTTGTTTACATTTTGGGAATAAGACAATGTGGTAGACTTAGTACTAGTATTTTTCATGATGTTTTGGATGTTACCATAACTTATTTATTCTTAGGATCTTAAGGATTTGACTCGTGTTACGTTGATTATTGTTCAAATTTATTTTCAATGTTTGAAACTACTATTATGACTGTTTTGATGTTTATTTGATAATGATTTGGTAGCATGATGAATTGGTACAAGTTGAAATGACCCATATGCTTATCTATGTTGTATTTTTTAGTCTAATGAAGAGGTATTGATATTTGTGTTGTAAAAACAATACCTCTGTAATTTTCAAATGTGGAGGAAGGTAGAATCATAACTTGGTACTAATACCCTATCGCGAATATCGATACTCGAGGTAATTTTATCGATACTTTTTTACAGGTATCAGTGTTCTCTTGTGTTTTTATTTTAGCTAAGAAACAAAATGCTGATTTGTACTAATTTTTCATATAGTATTGATACCGTGTAAGTAAAATATCGATACCCATGTCCTAGTATTGATACTTATGTAGTCAATTTTGGAATTTTGCTAAATAGGCCCTATGCATGTTTAACTATTATTGTAAGACCATTTGATGAATATTTAGCATGTATTAAGGAGTATTTAGAATATGTTTGGTCAAGAACTTATGTTAATGCTAAAATAAGAGACATTCCTTTAATAATAGGACGTGATATTCTATGTACGATGTAAGACAGTTGTGTGGCATCCTAATATTCGTGTTCGATAATCGGGTTGAGTATAGGGTGTTACATTGTCTCCCCTTAATGTTGTGAAAATTTGCAACATGTCAATTTTCTCTTTTCAGAATTATAAATATCTCTCTTCAACTTTTTCACATCTAATGAAAAATCTAATTTTTCTCAACTTCTTACTTGATGATTCATCTTAATGCACTGTGGAACATAAAAAAATATTGCACATCCAAATATTCTTAGATGAAATCTGTTGGCTTATAAATAAAGCTAATTCTCACGAGAAAAATATTTCTTACATGTTGGCTTGGTGCAAATAAAGTTACATGCTTATTTTAAAGTATTCCTAAATTTATGGTTAAGCAATTAAATGGAGGGGTAGTTTTGCTAACCATTAAGTATAACATGTATAGGCATAGACAAGTATCTCAAGTAAAACTATGAAAATCAAGCTTAAGAAATAGTGCACCAGCTTTATTAGCACAAAATTGCATATTATAGATGTATAAGCCTAATTTGCCTGGGCCTAACAAACAGTCCATTTTACAAACCAAACCCAAAACAAACCAAACCAAACCTAACAGCCCAAAACCTAACCAAACCCTAGCCCAACTAAACCCAAAACTAATAATCAGAAAAAAAAAAAACAAAAATGAAACCCTAGCTGCCCCTAGCCTCTGATAGCCACTTGCCACTACCACTGTCGCCTCTGCCTAGCCTGCCACCGCCACTACTCCACCGCCCAACCACCACCTGAAAAATCAGTAGTAGAAAAGACAATGGACAATATCCAAAAATAGGAAATTTTGTATTGAAATCGGCTATAAAGCCTGAGAAACATCAATGTATATTTTTTTAGAGACAAGATTGAATACGAAAAAACATAGAGAATAAAAATAAAGAAACAAAAAAGTTCACAAAAAAAGAGGCAAGAAACACAGAGAAAGAAATAGAATCCGACTAAGGTGTTTTTTTATTCATTAATTATTCTTTTTTTTCTCTTTTTCGAATCAGTTTCGCATATATACATATATAATATAAAAAAACAAAAAGTAGAAGACTCACCTAGCTTTGATCGCTGGAGGAAAAAAGGAATTTTACAATTTTCCAGCCGCCGCAGATGGTGGCGCCGCCTCCGATGACCGGCGGCCAGCTTGGTAGTTGATGGCCAAACCCCTGAATAGAGATCGGAGGGGAGAGGGAGTGTTTGAGAGAATTTTTATATTTTGTTTCCAAAATGAGGGCTAAATGACTTTTTTTTCAAAAAATGACTTATATAGGCTCCCAAAACAACGTCGTTTTGGGATTGGCCTCAGATGCCCAAAATGACGTCATTTTGACCCACCTATTCCGCCCGACCCAACCCGCCTGGCAGGATCCGCGTGTTTTTGAAAAATGGTCTTATTGAGCTTTTGGCCTTTCCGTTTTTTTATTATTTTACAATTAAGTTTCTTTCATTTTTAATTTTTGTCCTATAATTTATTTCAATTTCAATTTGGTCCACCTCGAAGTTGTGCGTTTTGGAGGGTGGGGATTATTTCCCATTTTGGTCTCTCTTTGTTATTCGCGCGTTCAACTTGGTCCTTCACCCTTTTTTTTATTTCTGATTTTACCCAAAATTCTGTTTAAAAGTTCAATTTAGTCCTTCTTTTGTTATTATCATTATACTATTAAATTAATTAACTCCATATTATTATTACTATTATTATATTCCTTTTGTTTATTTACTTGTTATTATTTGCTTTTATTACACTCTTTTATTTATTTTATTTATCATTTTATTTATCATTATTGTTTTATTTATTATTATTTTAAAAATATACTTATTTTATTTTTATCATTACTTCTATCATTCTATTTATCATTTATTATCTATTTATATCTTTTATATACTTTCAAAACTTTGGATTATTTATTATTCGTATTATTATTAATATTATTATCATTATCATTAATATTATTATTTTTAAACCATTTTACGCAATAGTTATTTATTTGTTTGTTTATTATTATATTTTAATTTTCTTAGCATACTTATTATTTTCTTTTGACTTGTTCGTTTTATTTTCATCCTTCATATTGTCATTTATATTAATGCATTTATTACTAGTATGCTATGCATATTAGCACCGTAATTCATTTTTTACATTTTACTACAAAATCGTGTTACATTAATCTTTACCCGATATATAAAATTTCGTTTTGAAATAAGCAATCTTTCGTATTCTGGAATTTGAAAAGTCGTTCCCTAACTTACGGGGATTTGATTTTCTTGATGAATAAGAATAAACGAACATTTTTTAAAGCACAAATTTTAAATATTCTCGGGAATTAAGAAAAATCATGTTCTAACTTACAGAACATCTTTTAAAATAAATAAAATTTTCGTGGTTAATTCTCATTTTGAGAATTTAAGGCATTGTGTCCTAACTTACAAGACGTAATTCTTTTTCTCGATTAATTTGAAATACCCCCTTTTTTCAGAAAATTTTTCAAGTAAGCAATATTTTAGCGAATGATCGTATTTTAAATCTCTTCTAAGTTTTCAATTATCGAAAATAAAAACACAAAGTAGTCAACTAGGTACCAATTTTGGGCGTTACGAGGGTGCTAATCCTTCCTTGTGCGTAACTGACTCTCGAACCCGTCTTTTTGAATTTCGTGGACCAAAATCGTTGTTTTAATAAATCGAACTATTTATTAAAAATAGCCACTTTTTGAGATGACCCGATCCCACCTCATCAAAAAGGATTGGTGGAGACTCCCATGTTCATTTTTGTTTTCAAACTCCAAGTCGACCCCCTTTAAAAAAAATGGTTTCGATAGCTTGGCGACTCGACTGAGGATGTTTTTAAAATTAGAGAGTCAAGCCACGAGTTGATTATTTCTTGTCTTTTTGTCAAAAATTGATAATCTGATTTAAATTTACGATCCCTTCGTTGCATTTCGTCCGCCATTTGTGTGGTCTTTTTTAGAATATGTTTGCTTTATCAGTTTGAGTTTTTTGATATATCTCTGCATATTACATCGCATAAATCGTCGATTTTACCCTTTTAAGTGGGAGTGAGAAACTATTCCTTCGTGAGGTATTTACCTCTGTATAGGATAGTGGATCGCTTTCGGGATACATCCATACCTATGTCTTCGTAATATTTTCATCTTCGTATAGCCATAGGGAAATGTATTCCCCTGAACCAAACTCGGTCTGTATAAGTCTATAATGGTGAGGATCGAGGAATCTGTCGGTTCAGGTACTTTAGCTTTAGAATCAAACTGTACATAGTGAGCCCTAAGAGCCCACCCTAGGTAGAACCACGCCAAAACCCTAGTGGTTACCCGAGTAGGTGCTTTACTTATTATTCTTCGCTTGCTTTAAACTGTGTATGAAGTACTGACTTGTTTTGTTTTACTTTTATTGTAATTGCATGACATTTTCGTCACAAAAAAGGTGTTGATTCACATTCAATTGCTAAATAGATAACTTGTCATGGAAAAGGGGTTTCTTGATAAAGTGGAGGATAATGCGGCCGTCCAGATATGGGCCGAGACAACGCAGCAAGAGAAGGGTGATAGTCTTACAAAGGGGTATGTGTCGGAGTTGTGGGATTTTACTCGTATCAGCTTAACCCAAAATAATCTTCAAGAGATGAAAGAAATATGGGATCAATGGGATGGCGAGATCAAGCAACTATTCTACTGTAATTATGGTGATTTGCCCTATCTACTTGATATCAAAGTGGACAAGCACTTATTCCGAGCTCTCGCCCAGTATTGGAACCCTGCTTATAGTTGTTTTACTTTTGGAAATGTGGATTTGGTACCTACTGTGAAGAGTACACTGCCTTGCTCCGTTGCCCGAAGATTCAAATTGACAAGGCTTATTCCAGAGCTGCCAATGTCTCAACGTTTTTAAAAAAGTTGATGAACATTATGGGAATGAGCAAACAGTAGGTTGCAGCCCGAACCAAGCAGAAATGTGATAGTAAGTACATTCCTTGGAGAAATTTGACAGATTTGATCCTAGCACATCCTGATGTGAAGAAAAGGGTTGATGTCTTCGCGTTAAGCATTTATGGATTGGTTATCTTCCCTAAGGCTTTAGGGCATATAGATGAGACGGTCTCCAATTTATGTGACCGACTTGATAAAAGGGTCACACTCGTTCTCGCAATTTTGGCTGAAACTTTTAGATCCTTGAACACATGCCGAAGAGCGGGCGAAGGGAGATTTATCGGATGCGCACAACTCTTACTAACGTGGTTCCACAGCCATTTTTGAAAAGTGGAAAAGGTCTCATATCGAATCTTCTCCGAAAACTATTATCTGTTGAAAGAGTTAGTAGCTATGCCGAGACGGGATGATATCACGGAGGAGAAATGGATGATGATTCTCCAAAATCTGCGAGACGAAGACGTCTAGTGGAGAGCTCTTTGGATGGTCCTTGACGAGATTTTATATTGGTGTAGAGATTTTGATTGGGTTTCCTTACTTGGAATATGGGGGGCTGTTGGGTATACTCCTCTGCTCGTGTTAAGACAATACAGATCAAGACAGTTTACGCCGGCAACACAAGGGTTAGCTCAATGTGAGTTTGTATACAAGGGAGATAATTACAAAAACAATGTTCATGAAATATCGAACACCTGGAATCAAACTCGCAAAATGAAAAGGTTTGCTGGCAACCCGATGACTACCTCTGAGTACGACCAGTGGTGGGGTTAGAGAATCAACGACAACATCCCTACGTCAAAGCAAGAAAACACCTGTTTAATAGAAGAACACTTGCAAGTGATTCTGTCTGAGGTAGAGATCATCAAACATGATTTTGAGAGAAAAAGTTTGGAACTAGAAAAAAAGATAGAGCAATTGGAGGAGGAGAAAATACAGCTGGGACTGGATGTCGACGTCCAAAAACTAAAAGCCAAGAAGTTGAGAAATGGAAAGAATAAAGCTGAAAAAGATTTTGACAGTTTGAAAACGGACTACAAGAAGTTGCGATTGTCAATAAGAACTTCCGGTCTGGGAAAAACGTCAGAACAATGGCGGCAAGAAATTAAAAAGGAAAAGAGTAGATCCAGTCAATGGGGAAGGAAATTTCGAGATGCACAAGTGCGAGAAGACGTTCTTCAAGGGAGTTTAGTAGAAAGTCAAAATGAGAAGGTGGGGTTAAAAACTCGAGTGTCAGAGTTAGAAAAATCCCTACATTAGTATCATAGTCGTAGCTCTGTAATCGAGTTGAAGGCTAGCCAGAGCAAAATTGAAGAGCTAAAAGGAAAGATAAAAGAACTTAAAATCAGCTACAAAATTGTGAACTTCAAGTTGAATTCCTGGAAGCGAATAATGAGCGGTGGCAAGAGCAGCTTCATGGATAACATGATCATGTTAGGGATAGGGATTACGTTATGGGTGCAACTTTGAATCAAGTATGAGAGGTGGCTGATCATTTACAAACCTTAGCAGTCCAAGCTGATGTACAAAGTTTGAAATATGAGTCAGAGTTAGATCGAGGCCGAGAATTAGCTTGGCTTCTTAGGAAGGTCAAGGCATTAAGTATTAGGGCGATGCCTTATATGTAATCCATTTTATGTGAAGAAATTTATTTTCTAGAAAAGTTAATTTAATGAAATTGAATCAGAATTAGTGCCTTTTTTTGCATTTCATGCATTAGCATTACATTGCATCATGTACATTAAATCTCACAAAGAAACCCTAAAATCATGGCAGTTACCTTGGAATATCATTACGGTACACGAGGGAAAACTAAAGCAATGGACCAAAGATTGGAAATATTAGAGCAAATGTAAAAAGAAATGCAAGATCAGCTGTAAATGCAGGTGTAAGAACAATTGACCAAAATTCAACAAGACATGAGGGATCAGATGCTACAATCCCAAAAGAATATGATGAGCCAATTAACCCTGTTGCTGATTGGAGGGCTAGAAAAAGGAAAGAGCTCTATGGTTAATTCCGGGGACAATAACGAGGACCCTACTTATCCTCCAGGCTTTACCCCAACAAACACCCAAACACAACCAAACGCTTATCCACAAAAGGTATCCGTTAACATCAGGCCCTAGTATAAAATAGGTACCTTGGCACCAACAAGCTTCCTAACAGGTTCAGGCTCCAACCCAGGAGACAATCCAGCAAATCCTATTGTTCCTGATCTTGATGATGTAGCAGAAATAGAAAAGGCGAGAGTGGAGCTCTAAAAGTAAATTGAAGACCGATGCAAATGGCTAGAAAAGAAATTCAAGGCATTGGAAAGCGCTGATTACCATTGTGGAATTGATGCTAAAGACTTGAGCCTGGTTCCAGATCTAGTGCTCCTACCCAAGTTTAAGACCCCGGAGTTTGAGAAATATAATGGGACCAGCTGCCCTGAAGCTCACATTGCGATGTTCTATCAGAGGATGACAGGATATGTCAATAATGATCAATTGTTATTTCACTGTTTCCAAGACAGCCTGACCGGGGCTACGGCCAAATGGTATAATCAGCTAAGCCGTGCCCAAATTAATTTATGGAAGGACCTAGCATTGGCCTTCATGAAACAATATGGCCACGTAACAGACATGGTACCTGACAGAATCACACTGTAAAACATGGAGAAAAAGCCAAGAGAGAGCTTCAAGCAATATGCTTAAAGGTGGAGGGAAGTCACCACACAAGTCCAACCATCTCTGCTAGAAAAGGAAACGACAATACTCTTCATTAATACCCTGAAGGCTCCATTCATTAATCACATGCTGGGAAGCACACCTAAGAGTTTCTCGAACATAGTAATGTTCAGTGGGATGACAAAAAATGCAATAAGGTGTGGAAAAATAGAAGCCAGGGAAAATGCCAAGATAACGTTCCAGAGAAACAAGAAAAATGAGGTAAATAATGCGAGTGTGTATGACAAGGGCTGTTCAAAGCTGGTTACTGTAAGCCAACCAAGGGCAGTGGCTACTAGCCAGTAAGGCCCCCCAAGGTAAGAATCCAACATAAGGCAAACTACGGAGAAACTCCAGTTTACACCCATCCAGATGACGTATAGGGAGTTGTACCAAAATTTGATTAATGCATGTTTAGTATCCCCTTTCTACCTAAAATCTATGCAACCTCCATTCCCCAAATGGTATGACTCGAACGCCTAATGCGAATACCACGCGAGAATCACGGGACACTCGATTGAGAATTGTACCACTTTCAAAAAGTTAATCGAAGGACTCGTCAAAATGGGCACTATGAGATTCGATGATCAATCTGGTGTAAAAAATCCGTTACCTAACCATTCTGACAAAGGGGTAAACATAATAATCAAGAATGCGGGGAAGAGAATCAAGATGAATATAGCAGAAGTGAAAACCCCACTAAGAGAGGTTTGGAAGAAAATGTTAGAAAGTGGATTAATCACACAGGATTTAGGGGAGAAATCCCGAGAAGCAAGGAACTACTGTGAGTTCCATAATAAAGAAGGTCATGAGATTTAAAGATGCAGTGAGTTTAAGGCCCTAGTACAAGGTCTGATGGACAATAAGAAGCTAGAATTCCTTGAGTATACCGAAGGCCCAGAAGGAGAATATGTGTGCGCCTCATCGACAGAGAAGGTCTATAGGGCTAATCACCCAATGGTAATCATCTCACAACCAAGAATCAATGAAGTTGGAGGACAAATTGCACCAAGGGTTATAATCCAGAAACCCATAGTTTTTCCCTATAAAGACAGTAAAATGGTTCATTAGAATTATGACTGTAATGTAACGATCCCGGGTGAGGAGAACTCGATTAACACCTCGAAAGAAGAAGAAGATGTGGGTTTCTATACACGCAGTGGAAGGTGTTATGATACCCCAAACACAAAAGCCGAACTTGTTAAAGGAAAATCCTTTGCAATTGAACAGATGAAAGAGAAGCTGACTAGACTTGAATCGCCTATTAATGAGCCGGTAACTGAAAAATAAGCTAAGAAATTCTTGAAATTTCTAAAACACAGCAAATATAGTGTCGTAGAACAACTAAACAAACAACCAGCTCGCATATCGGTACTGGCTTTACTCTTAATCTCATAGAGACATTGTAGCGCGCCGATGAAGGTGTTAAATGAAACCTATTTCGCTAATGATATCTCCGTAAACAAGCTAGATCGTCTTGTCAACAATACAAGTGTTGATAATTTAATTTTTTTTAATGACGATGAAATACCACGCGCTGTAAAGGGTATACATTGCCATGGGTATTGATTGAAAATGGATCTGCACTGAATGTCCTGCCCTTGTCTACACTGAATAGGTTGCCTGTGGACAGCTCTCATATGAAGAAGTGCCAAAACATAGTGAGAGCATTCGACGGTACTAAAAAGAAAGTAATGCGAAGGATTGAGATTCCTCTTTTGATCGGTCCAAACACGTATAAGGTAGACTTCTTGGTGATGAACATCAAGCTTGCTTATTGGGGAGGCTTTGGATTCACTCAGCAAGGGCAGTATCATCATCACTGCACCAAAAGCTAAAGTTGTTAACGAAGGGACGACTGGTAATGATAAATGTGGAAGAAGATATTATTGCATCTGTTACCAGTGATGAAACGATAGAATGTTCCTTTCGATCGCTAGATTTTGTGAATGCTACCTTCATCATTGAAGGAAACAAGATCCCAATGCCCAAAATATCCAAAGCTACGAGGATGAGCCTACAACTGATGGTTGGAAAAGGAGCATTTCCTGGAAGGGGACTTGAGGAATACCTCTAAGGAAGTGTAATGGCCTAAATTCAAGGTTATCGGAACAATGGTTTCGTAACCATAGATCCAATTTAAAGAGAAATTTATTTCAATATTTTTACTTGAAAATTGATATGATAGGAAAATCGTATGAAAATGTTGATAGGAAAATTTTATCGATTTAGTGATTAGTTAGAAAAAGAAATTATTGAACAAATTGTGTAAAATAAGGTATCGGGACCTCTATCTCGTAAAACCGAGTCGAAAATAATTTTATAAATATTTATGAAATGTTATTAATGTGGTATTAAAATTTCGTTAGGAAATTTTAATGTTTGGGTAGTCAATTAAATGAAAAGGACTAAATTGTAATAGGTGTAAAAGTTGCTAGAGTGATTAAATAGCTTAAGAGTCTAATGAGAAAGGATTTAAAAGGCAATTAGACCCAAAATTTATTTGGGCTGGACGGCAAGGGTATGAAATCAGCAGAAAAATTGATAAATTAAGGGTAAAATTGGAATATTGCAAAATTAACTAAATAAAACTAGGACTAAATAGGAAATATCTAGATTTCTCTTCATTTCTCTTCAATTCCAGCAGCTAAAAACACCATAGGAGGGTTCTCTAAGCTGATATTTCATAATTTTTTCACCAAGTGAGTTAATCCTCGCCTTTTTCTTGTAATTTTTGTGTTTCTAAGGCTTTTACAACTAGATCCTACTATTAAATTCATTAGTTTTTGATTTCATGGATGAAATTGAAAGTCACCATGGTTGAGTGCTGTAATTTTATGATTAAATAGAATTAAATTAAAGCTTTAATTTGTTTATGAGATGATTTTATTAGGTAATTTCAATAGAAATTGATTTTTAGGACCTAATTGTGAAAATGCTTGGAATTAAAGTCTATTGGTGAAATTCTGATTCCTAAAGGTTGTAAACTAGTTTAAGGTGATAGAATAAAATGTTAATTGAGAAAAATAAGCTCAATTGAGAGGCTAATTGAGTAGGGACGAAATTATCATTTATTAAAAGCTTAGGGGAAAAATGGTAATAAACAGCTTGCACAAAAACAGTTTGGACAGTAGCAGTAGACTAAATTTGAAAAATCACCAAAAATTGTAGGAATCGAATTAGAAGATGAAAAAAATATGGAATTAAAGCTTATTGAGTCTAGTTTCTCATAGATGAAATATTGTAAGCAATGGATTTGTAAATTTTGAGATATAATGAATTTTTTGAGACAAGGTCAGAATGAATTCGGGTTCCCCTGTTCTGACTTTGAAAAATTATAAAAAATTGACTAAAAATAATTATGGACTTAAATTTATATGTATAGAATTATGAATGAGTCTATTTTTAATAGAAACAAACTATAACATCATTTGAATTCTGTATAAAGAGATAATTTATTTTTAGTGAAGAAGGGTCAGAACTGTTAGACAACAAAACAGGGGTGACTTTGAAGAATAAACTGTACTGATTGGATAAACCAAAAATTATGAAAATTTTATGGTAAAAATATATATGAGTCTAGTTTCAGGGAAAATTATCGGATATTAATTTAGAATTCCGTACCTCAAGTTATAAATAATTTAGTGACTATGACTCAAGTAGACAGCTTTGAATGAACTATAAATAATAGTTGAATTATAGAGAATGTTGCATATGAACATGAAATGTGTTAAATTGATAATTAAATTTATTTATTTAGATCCAGAAGATTCAAATCTGAAGCTAGATCGAGGAAAGGAAAATGTTCGGGATTAGTAGATTTTCTTGTTTACAAACAAGTATCAAGGTAAGTTCGTGTAACTTGAATTATATTCGAAATGCTTGAGATTGTATGTTATTGATGAGAATATGATTTGAGTGTTCATTGTATGAAAATTAATGAAACATTGATATATTTGATAAAATGGGAAGAAATCTGGTTGAATAAAAGGAAAATTCGATGGATCTCGAAAAGAAATTGACGGTAAAAGGATCTAGCAGGACGGGTGATCATATAGCCCTCCAGAAGAATATGTGTAAAATGGATTTAGCCGGACGGGTAATCCGAATTAGGTCTGAATTTAGCTTTGGACTGTAATTCAGATCCAAGCTCATTAGAGTAATTGTCCTTGCGGGATTTAGCTTTGGGTGGTAATCCCGACAATACTCTATGAGTTTATATTGCGAGGATTTAGCTTTGGTGGTAATCCATTTGCAAGGTTGAGGTTCGTGGGAGTGTGCTCTTTGAAATGGATATGTGCGCACATGAATATGAATTGACGGACCCGGAATTGTACAATAAATGTGTACCTCTGAAAATCCATCGAAATTCCGATAAATTCAACGGGATAAATATGGAAAAATAACAAGGAAATGGAAATCATGGTATTGATGAGCTCATCAATCATAGTATATATTATTGGTACATGGAAATTATTGTATTAACTTGAATGTTGAGTTTGTGCATATTAGGGTAATAATGCATTGAATGGATATATAGATGTTTATTGTATTGTATTGAAAATATTAGGTAAGTATAATTCTTGTTACATGAGCTTACTAAGCACAAAGTGCTTACCCGTTCCTTTTTCCTGTTTTGTAGTGTTAAGAGCTCGGAGGTCGGATTTGGTTGGAGACACATCACCTTTATCAACCTCGGGATTTCAGTATATAAAGAAACTTTATTTTGGAAATCAATGGCATGTATAAGCTAACAAAGTAAATGTTAACGTGAAATGAATGTAAAGTTAGCCATTAGTATGGTTAACAAACCTGGTTATAGATATGTGATGACGTTATCTTATAAATATGCATGAATTTATCTTGAAAATATGTTGAATTGATTTGGTTGATATGGATTGGTCTCGATTTAATATTGCAGGGAAGGTTAGATATTTATAAAGGGGCTATATTGAATATAAAAAAAAATTTAATTCGTAAACTCCGGTAATGCCTCGTACCCTATTCCGGCAAGAATACGGGTAGGGGTATTACATTTATTGGTATCAGAGCTATGGTTTAGTCAGTTCTAGGACCGATGTAGCAAATACGAGATTAGCTATACATGCCATTTAAATTATTATTAATAGTGTGATATCTCCTGACCATTTAAAATGTGTTTTTTTTTATAGTAATATCATTTGACCGAGCTCAATCTGAGGAAGCTGGGAGTCATGCTCCGACTTAAGTACAAAGAGAAGAAACTAGCAGTAGAACGCCTGAGACAGAGGGTCGAGGGGAGGAGGCAAAAACAACCTTTTTTCAAATGATGAATGAATGGTTTAATCAATACTTAAGAACTAACCCTGCAGTGCAGCAAGTTCAAGCTCACCCTCCTGCTCCTTCACGAGTTCCCAAGATCCCACAAGGTGCAGTCTTGAATCATCGAAAAAGGAAAGCTTGATAGATAAAATTGAAAATATGGGGTAGAAGAATTTGAGCAAAGAAGTTGATGATGATTCGAACGGGTTGAATTCTGGTTAGAAAACACTACTCGAGTTCTGGAAGAATTATCTTGTACACCAGAAGAATGTCTGAAATGTGCCGTCTCACGCTAAAAGATACAACTTACCATTGGTGGAATACTAAAGCTTGAGTTGTTCCGAAGAAGAAATTACATGGGAATTCTTTGAGAATCGAGTTCGAAAAAAATATATCACCAGAGGTTCCTTGACCGTAAAAGAAAAGAATTTCTTGAGCGCAGCAGGGCAATAGATTAGTATCTGAATATGAAAGAGAATTTGTTCGATTGAGTAAATATGCTCGAGAATGGATACGATCGGAAGTGAAATGTGCAAACGATTGAAGAAGGGTTGAATGAAGACATTAAGTTCTTGATCGAATTCTTGAAATTGAGAGTTTGCTACATTGGCGAGAGAGCTTATAAAGCGAAGAATTGAGCAAAGAAAAGAAACAGTGAGAGGAAGCTCAAATTTTAGTAAAAGACCGACGGAAAATCCCGTTTTACGCTTCAAAGAAATTGAAGAAGTATCGAGATCGTTCTACTTCAGCCATTGGGTATTCGGGCAAAGAGCGAGGTTCTTAACGCACTAATCCAAGGCCTTCTACTCCATCAGTGACCAGTGTTGGCAGTGTTGGTACTCTTAAACCGAGATGCCAGTACTGTAATAAAGCTCATCTTGGTGAATGTCGATTAAAGAGCGGGGCTTGTTACCGATGTGGTTCTTTTGACCATTTCCTCAAAGATTGTCCAGAAAGTGGTGAAAAAGAAGCTGAAAAGATATCGAAGCCGAGTAATCCAGTTTCGAGAGGTAGACCACCTCGACTATCCGGTAATGACAGTGGTAGTCGAGGAGCTGCAAAAGATACTGCAGGTAGGCCTGAGGCACGAGCACCTGGTAGGACATATGCCATTCGTGCCAGAGAAGATGCCTCAGCACCGATGTTATTATTGGTACATTTTCTTTACTTGATACTGATATTACTGCATTGATTGATCGTGGTTCTACGTATTCATATATATGTGTTAAACTTGCAATTGTTAAAAATTTACCTGTTGAACCTACTGAATTTGTGGTTAAAGTCTTGAACCCCCTAGGCCAGTCTGTGTTGGTGGATAAAATTTGTAAAAATTGTCCACTAATGGTAAGAGGTTATTGTTTCCCAGCTGATTTGATGTTACTGCCATTTGATGAATTTGACGTGATATTGGGCATGGATTGGTTAACCCAGCATGATGCGGTAATAAATTGTAAACAAAAATATATTGTGCTAAAATGTCAGAATGGTGAGTTGCTCCGGGTTAAATCTGATCAGACAGAGGGGTTATCTGATATGATTTCAGTAATGGCAGCACAAAGGTATGTCAAAAAGGGGTATGATGCTTACTTGGCTTATGTACTCGACACCAAGGTATCTGAGTCAAAGATATAGGCAGTTCTAGTGGTATGTGAATTTTTCGATGTGTTTCCAGAAGAATTACCAGGATTGCCACCAGAAAGAGAAATGGAATTTTCTATAGATTTGATTCCGGGAACTACTCCGATCTCTATAGCTCCGTACCGGATGGCTCCTATAGAATTAAAAGAGTTAAAGACACAGTTGCAAGAGCTTGTTGACAGGGGTTTTGTCCGACCGAGTCATTCACCTTGGGGTGCTCCGGTTCTGTTTGTGAAAAAGAAATATGGGTCTTTGAGATTGTGTATCGACTACCGGCAGCTTAATAAAGTAACCATAAAGAATAAGTACCTGTTACCCCAGATTGATGATTTATTTGATCAGCTGAAAGGTACTACTATGTTTTCAAAGATTGATCTTCGATCAGGTTATTATCAGTTACGGGTAAAGGAGTCAGATGTGCCAAAAACAACCTTTAGAACCAGGTACGGGCATTATGAGTTTCTAGTTATGCCGTTTGGGCTAACTAATGCACCTGCAGTATTCATGGATTTGATGAACCGGATATTCAGACCGTACTTAGACAGATTTGTAGTAGTATTCATTGATGATATTTTGATTTATTCTCGGGATGAAGAATAACATGCAGAACATTTGAAAATTGTGTTACAAATTCTGTGAGAGAAGCAGTTATATGCTAAATTCAATAAATGTGAATTTTGGCTTTGAGAAGTGGGTTTTCTAGGACATATTGTATCTGCCGAAGGCATCAAGGTAGATCCAAGTAAAATCTCAGCTATTGTCAATTGGAGTCCACTGAAGAATGTATCTGAAGTTAGAAGTTTCTTGGGTTTAGCTGGTTATTATCGGAGATTTGTACAGGGATTCTCTATGATAGCTTCTCCAATGACTCGATTATTGCGAAAAGATGTAAAGTTCGAGTGGATGATGAATATCAACAAAGTTTCAACCGATTGAAAGACCTATTAACGAAAGCACTGTATTAGTACACTGAACAAGATAAGGAATTTGTTATTTACGGTGTTGCCTCATTAAATGGTTTAGGTTGTGTTTTGATGCAAGAAGGTAAAGTAATAGCCTATGCTTCAAGACAACTTAAACCACATGAAAGAAATTACCCAAGACATGATCTTGAATTAGTCTGCTATTGTATTTATTACCAAGATATGGCGACATTACTTGTACGGCGAGAAATGTCATATTTATACTGATCATAAAAGCTTGAAATATTTGATGACACAGAAAGATTTGAATTTGAGACAGCGCAGGTGGCTTGAACTGATAAAGGACTATGATTTGATTATTGATTACCATCCGGGTAAGGCTAATGTTGTAGCTGATGCTTTGAGCGAAATCTCTGTTTGCTTTACGAGCTATGAATACCCGGTTATCATTGACTGATGATGGTTCAATCCTAGCTGAATTGAGAGCTAAACCGACATTTTACAGCAAATATGTGAAGCTCGGAAGAATGATGAGAAGTTACTGAGTTAAGCAGACACAGTGTGAGTCGGTAATGATTCGAATTTGATTGGTTCGATGTTTGTTTATTATTCGAGGTAGGTATGTGTACCTCGAATTGAGCTCATCTGAAGATTCTACATAAGGCCCATAGTAGTATTATGTCTGTACATCCGGGAGTAATAAAATGTATAATGATCTGAAAAAGATGTCTTGGTGGTCGGGAATGAAACGTGATATCTCTGAGTTTGTATCAAGGTGTTTAATATGTCAACAAGTTAAAGCTAAACATCAGGTACCTTCGGGGTTACTTCAGCCAATTACTATACAGGAATGGAAATGGGAAAGAATCACTATGGATTTTGTATCGGGGCTACCTTTGTCTCCGAAGAAAAAAGATGTTATTTCGGTGATTGATGACCGATTAACAAAGTCAGCTCACTTTATTCCGGTACGTATGGATTATTCTTTAGATAAACTAGCTGAACTATACATATCTGAGATTGTCAGGTTACATGGAGTGCCTGTCTCCATTATATCAGATAGAGATCCCCGATTTACGTCTCGTTTCTGGGACAAATTGCAAGAAGCCTTGGGTACTCAGTTGTATTTCAGCACTGCATTTCATCCTCGACGGATGGTCAATCTGGCGTGTAATTCAAGTATTGGAAGATATGCTCGATGTTGTATACTAGAGTTTGAAGGTAATTGGGAGAGGTATCTACCTTTGATTGAATTTGCTTACAATAATGATTATCGATCTAGTATTAAAATGGCTCCGTATGAAGCTTTGTATGGTAGAAAATGTAGAACACCGTTATATTGGAATGAGCTCGATGAAAGGAAGATACATGGGGTTGATTTGATCCGGGAAACAGAAGAAAAAGTAAAGGTTATTCGAGATAGTCTAAAAGCAGCTTCCGATCGTCAAAAATCATATGCCGACCTTAAGCGAAAAGAGATTGAATTTCAAGTCAGTTACAAGGTATTTCTGAAAGTGTCTCCTTGGAAGAAAGTTCTTCGATTCGGTCGAAAGGGTAAATTGAGTCCAAGATTTATCGGGCCCTATGAAATCATAGAAAGAATTGGACTGGTCGCTTATCGATTGGCATTACCGCCGGAACTTGATAGAATCCATAATGTTTTTCATGTATCTATGTTACAACGATATCGACCAGATCCTTCACATGTTATTTCTCCGATAGAAGTAGAGATTCAACCGGATATGACTTACAATGAAGAACCAGTCAAGATATTGGCACGGGAGACAAAAGAGCTTAGAAATAAAAAGATAAATTTGGTGAAAGTATTATGACAAAAGCACGGGATTGAGGAAGCAACATGGGAACCGGAGGAGGCAATGAGGAAACAATACCCAAACCTCTTTACTGGTAAGATTTTCGAGGACGAAAATCCTTAAAAGGGGGGGGGGGAGTTGTAATGGCCTAAATTTAAGGTTATCGGAACAATGGTTTTGTAACCATAGATCCGATTTAAAGAGAAATTTATTTCAATATCTTTTCTTGAAAATTGATATGATAGGAAAATCGTATGAAAATATTGATAGGAAAATTTTATCGATTTAGTGATTAGTTAGAAAAAGAAATTATTGAAGAAATTGGGTAAAATAAGGATCGGGACCTTTATCTCGTAAAACCGAGTCGAAAATAATTTTATAAATATTTATGAAATGTTATTAATGTGGTATTAAAATTTCGTTAGGAAATTTTAATGTTTGGGTAGTGCATTAAATGAAAAGGACTAAATTGTAATAGGTGTAAAAGTTGCTAGAGTGATTAAATAGCTTAAGAGTCTAATGAGAAAGGATTTAAAAGGCAATTAGACCCAAAATTTATTTGGGCTGGACGGCAAGGGTATGAAATCAGCAGAAAAATTGATAAATTAAGGGTAAAATTGGAATATTGCAAAATTAACTAAATAAAACTAGGACTAAATAGGAAATATCTAGATTTCTCTTCATTTCTCTTCAATTCCAGCAGCTAAAAACGCCATAGGAGGGTTCTCTAAGCTGATATTTCATAATTTTTTCACCAAGTGATTAATCCTTGCCTTTTTCTTGTAATTTTTGTGTTTCTAAGACTTTTACAACTAGGTCCTACTATTAAATTCATTAGTTTTTGATTTCATGGATGAAATTGAAAGTCACCATGGTTGAGTGCTGTAATTTTATGATGAAATAGAATTAAATTAAAGCTTTAATTTGTTTATGAGATGATTTTATTAGGTAATTTCAATAGAAATTGATTTTTAGGACCTAATTGTGAAAATGCTTGGAATTAAAGTCTATTGGTGAAATTCTGATTCCTAAAGGTTGTAAACTAGTTTAAGGTGATAGAATAAAATTTTAATTGAGAAAAATAAGCTCAATTGAGAGGCTAATTGAGTAGGGACGAAATTATCATTTATTAAAAGCTTAGGGGAAAAATGGTAATAAACAGCTTGCACAAAAACAGTTTGGACAGCAGCAGTAGACTAACTTTGAAAAATCACCAAAAATTGTAGGAATCGAATTCGAAGATGAAAAAAATATGGAATTAAAGCTTATTGAGTCTAGTTTCTCATAGAAGGAATATTGTAAGCAATGGATTTTTAAAGTTTGAGATATAATGAATTTTGTGAGACAAGGTCAGAATGAATTCGGGTTCCCCTGTTCTGACTTTGAAAAATTATAAAAAAATGAATAAAAATAATTAGGGACTTAAATTTATATGTATAGAATTATGAATGAGTCTATTTTTAATAGAAACAAACTATAACATCATTTTAATTCTGTATAAAGAGATAATTTATTTTTAGTGAACAAGGTTCAGAACTGTTAGACAACAAAACAGGGGTGACTTTGAAGAATAAACTGTGCTGATTGGCTTAACCAAAAATTATGAAAATATTATGGTAAAAATATATATGAGTCTAGTTTCAGGGAAAATTAACGGATCTTAATTTAGAATTTTGTAGCTCAAGTTATAAATAATTTAGTGACTATGACTCAAGTAGACAGCTTTGAATGAACTATAAATAATAGTTGAATTATAGAGAATGTTGCATATGAACATGAAATATATTAAATTGATAATTAAATTTATTTATTTAGATCCGAAGATTCAAATCTGAAGCTAGATCGAGGAAAGGAAAATGTTAGGATTAGTATATTTTCTTGTTTACAAACAAGTATCAAGGTAAGTTCGTGTAACTTGAATTATATTCTGAAATGCTTGAGATTGTATGTTATTGATGAGAATATGATTTGAGTGTTCATTGTATGAAAATTAATGAAACATTGATATATTTGATAAAATGGGAAGAAATCGTGGTTGAATGAAAGGAAAATTCGATGGATCTCTGAAAAGAAATTGACGGTAAAAAGGATCTAGCCCCGACGGGTGATCATATAGCCCTCCCGAAGAATATGTGTAAAATGGATTTAGCTCGGACGGGTAATCCGAATTAGGGTCTGAATTTAGCTCGATGGTAATTCAGATCCAAGCTCATTAGAGTAATTATCGTTGCGAGATTTAGCTTTGGACCGGTAATCCCGACAATACTCTATGAGTTTATATTGCGAGGATTTAGCTCGATGGTAATCCATTGCAAGGTTGAGGTTCATGAGTGTGCTCTTTGAAATGGATATGTGCGCACATGAATATGAATTGACGGACCCGAAATTGTACAATAAATGTGTACCTCTGAAAATCCATCGAAATTCCGATAAATTCAACGGGATAAATATGGAAAAATAACAAGGAAATGGAAATCATGGTATTGATGAGCTCATCAATCATAGTATATATTATTGGTACATGGAAATTATTGTACTAACTTGAATGTTGAGTTTGTGCATATTAGGGTAATAATGCATTGAATGGATATATGGATGTTTGTTGTATTGTATTGAAAATTTTAGGTAAGTATAATTCTTGTTACATGAGCTTACTAAGCACAAAGTGCTTACCCCGTTTCCTTTTTCCCTGTTTTGTAGTGTTAAGAGCTCGGAGGTCGGATTTGGTGGGAGACACATCACACTGTCAACCTCAGGATTTCAGTATATAAAGAAACTTTATTTTGGAAATCAATGGCATGTATAAGCTAACAAAGTAAATGTTAAAGTGAAATGAATGTAAAGTTAGCCATTAGTATGGTTAACAAACCTGGTTATAGATATGTGATGACATTATCTTATAAATATGCATGAATTTATCTTGAAAATATGTTGAATTATTTGGTTGATGTGGATTGGTCTCGATTTAATATTGCAGGGAAGGTTAGATATTTATAAAGGGGCTATATTGAATATAAAAAAAAATTTAATTCGTAAACTCCGGTAATGCCTCGTACCCTATTCCGGCAATGAATATGGGTAGGGGTATTACAGGAAGAGTCGAGGTACCAATCTTGACTGACAATCGGGGTCACTTTGGCTTGGGGTATAAGCTAGGTTCGAAGCAAAGGAAGAAGGAGTTGGAGAAGAATCAAAAGAGAAGAAGAGCATGATTAAGCGGGACAGAGGTCAAATGAGAACCAATGACCTTTCCTTATATATCTAGAACACTTGTGTTAAAAGGAATTATTCACCTTGAATTGGAAGATGACAAGAAAAGAAACTGTTGAAGAAATGATGGGAAATCTGAACATCAACGCTGTATCTGAAGAAGGAATTAGGGGAGAAAATTTATAAGGCATCTGCCCCTATGTACCTGGAAGTGTTCTGAACAATTGGACTGCAGAAGAGATTTTTCGTGGTTTTTAGAGCTAATTTAGAGTGATGTTCAAAACACGCTTATTACTTTAAGCCTAGGAGCAATAAGAATCATTTTGTGAAATAGGCCTATGTCCAAAGTCTTTATTTTAATAAAAGTATCTTTCTGTCTTATCCCAAGCAAATATTCTTCTATTCTATCATTTCACTCATAATCATTCCATACAAATAATTATTTTTAGTTTCTTTTAATTTTTGGATTTTTCTTCATCCCTATAACAGGTCTCCAGATGTCAATGATATGAGCAACGATGCTACTAACTCAGAATCTCAATTTAAGCGAGATATGTGTTTAGAAGAACCTCAAGACTTTGAAGATGACAGAGATTGTAACCTATCTCTTGATTTGTTAAGGATGGTGGAACAAGATGAGAAACAGATTCTACCTCATAAAGAGACAATAGAGATTGTGGTTTTGGAAGAAGGAAAAGAAGTGAAAATTGGAGCTTGCATTGCCACAGAGACAAAGCGAGACCTCATTGAGTTACTCCAAGAATTTGAAGATGTTTTCGCATGGTTATAACAAGATATGCCTGGATTAAGTACTGAGATCATGGTACACCGGCTCCCCATAAAGGAGGAGTGCAAGCCAGTTCAATAGAAGCTCCGAAGGATGAGGCCCGATGTTTTGCTAAAAATAAAAGAAAAGGTAAAAAAGAAATTCGATGCTGGTTTCTTACAAGTGGTCAAATACTCAGAATGGGTAGCCGATATTGTCTCTGTCCCTAAGAAAGATGGGAAAGTACGAATGTGTGTAGACTACACGGATTGAAATAAGGCTAGCCTAAAAGATAATTTCCCGTTGCCTCACATCGACACCTTAGTGGACAACACGACAGATTATTCACTGTTCTCCTTTATGGATGGCTTCTCTGGTTACAACCAGATAAAGATGTATCCTGAATATATGGATAAGACCACATTTGTAACCATGTGGGGAACATTTTTGCTATAAAGTAATGCCATTTGGACTGAAATATATGGGAGCGACATATCAGAGAGCTATGGTAACCCTATTCCATGATATGATGCACAAAGAAATTAAAGTTTATGTCGATGATATGATCGCCAAATCCCGAACAAAAAAGGAGCATGTGCAAGTCTTGAGGAAATTGTTTTTGAGGTTAAGGAAATTCCAGCTAAAGCTCAATCCAGTAAAATGTACCTTCGGGGCCAGGCCAGGGAAACTGCTAGGATTCTTAGTCAGTGAAAAGGGGATTGAGATTTACCCGGATAAAGTCAAGGCTATACAGGAGCTACCTCTGTCGTGTACTCAAAGAGAAGTTCGAGGTTTCTTAGGGAGGTTAAATTACATTGCCCGGTTCATTTCACAACTAACTGAGAAATGTGACCCCATATTCCGTCTTCTTAAGAAACACAATCCAGGTGTATGGGATGACAAATGCTAGAAAACTTTTGACAAGTTTAAAGAATACCTGTCCAATACCCTAGTGCTGAGGCCACCTAATCTAGATAAGCCAGTGATACTGTATTTAGCAGTATTTGAAAATTCTATGGGATGTGTGCTTGGCCAACATAATGAGTCAGGAAGAAAACAAAGGGCGATATACTACCTTAGTAAGAAGTTCACTGAGTGTGAGACGAGACACTCGCTAATTGAAAAGTTGTGTTGCGCCTTGATCTGGACGACCTGAAGATTGAAACTGTACATGTTGTACCACACAGCTTGGCTCATCTCGAAACTAGATCCTCTAAAATGCATTATGGAGTTGATTGCTTTGAGTGGAAGGATGGCCCGGTGGCAAATTCTGCTTTCTAAATTTGATATAGTCTATGTGAATCAGAAAGCTACAAAAGGGAGTGCAATAGTAGATTTTCTAGCCAGTAGAGCTCTAGAAAATTATGAGCCTTTGAACTTTGACTTCTCAAATGAAGATTTAATGTATGTTGCTAGCACTGAAGAAGACTCTCAAGAAGGTCATCCTTGGAAACTAAACTTCGACGGAGTATCAAACGTTGTGGGTAACGGAATCGGGGTAGTCTTGGTATCCCCAAATGGAGATCGTTATCCCTTTACTAGTAAATTAGATTTTGATTACACAAATAACATGGCAGAATACGAAGCATGTGTCATGGGTATCCGTGCAGCCATAGAATGCAAGATCAAAGTACTGGAGGTATATGGGGATTCTGCGCTAGTGATCTATCAACTTAAAGGTGAATAGGAGACAAGAGATCCCAAGTTGATCGATTATCGAAGGTTTGTCCTTGAATTAATTAAAGAGTTTGATAATATCACCTTCTGCTACCTCCCGCGAGAAGAAAATCAGATGGCTGACGTCCTAGCAACTTTAGCTTCCATGGTCAAGGTGAACAAACAAGAGGATGTGAAATCGATCCAGATGAGTATTTATGAGGCTTCGACTCATTGTTACAACATTGAAGAAAAAGAAAAAGATGATCATCATTGGTACCACAATATATTGTGAAAGGTGAAGAATCATGAATACCCTGACCAAGCAACTGAGAATGATAAAAGGATGTTGAGAAGACTGGCTAGTGACTATGTCTTGGATGGGGAGATCCTATATAAAAGAAGAAAGGATCAAGTGCTACTAAGATGTGTGGACGCTGTTGAGGCTAAGAAAATCTTAGAAGAAGTCCATGAGGGCATCTGCAGAACAGATGCTAATAGTTTCACAATGGCCAGGCAAATCATGAGATTCGGGTATTATTGGTCCACCATGGAAGGAGACTACATCAATTATGCCAAGAAATGCCATAAGTGCCAAATTTATGGAGATAAAATTCATGTACCTCATTCGCATCTGCATGTTATGAATTCTCCATGGCCTTTCTCTATGTGGGGCATGGATGTCATTGGGCCAATCTCGCCAAAAGCTTCAAATGGGCATCGATTCATGTTTGTGGTCATCGACTATTTCACTAAGTGGGTAGAAGCCACTTCATATGCCAGTGTCACGAAGTCGACAGTCAGCAAGTTCTTAAAGGAAGAGATCATATGTCGATATGGAATGCCAGAAAGGATCATATTTAACAATGCACTGAATTTGAACTACAGCATGATATCGGAAGTCTGCAGTCAGTTCAAGATCAAACACCACAACTAGTCACCGTATTGCCCAAAAATGAACTGTGCAATTGAGGCAGCTAATAAAAATATTAAGAAGGTCGTGGGGAAAATGACTGAGACTTATAAGGATTGGCATGAGAAGTTACCATTTTCCCTTTATGCTTATTGAATGTCTTCAGGATCTCCACCAGGGTAATGCCTTTCTCATTGGTTTATGGAATGGAGGTGGTTTTGCCCATTGAAGTAGAGATTTCTTCGCTCCGAGTTTTGTCAGAATTAAAGTTGGATGAAGCAGAATGGATCCAATCCCGCTATGATCAGCTAAACTTGATTGAAGAGAAAAGGTTGAAAGCCATCCATCATGTTCAGATGTACCAAAAATGAATGATGCGAGCATACAACAAAATTTTTTGCCTTAGAGAATTCCACGAGGGAGACCTAGTATTGAAAAAGATCCTCCCTATACAAAAGGACTTCAGAGGAAAGTGGATGCCAAACTAGGAAGGACCTTATGTGGTAAAGAAGGCCTTTTCTAGAGAAGCGTTGATATTGACTGAGATGGATGACAAGAACTTGCCTAATCTAGTGAATTCAAATTCGGTCAAGAAACACTTCGCCTAAAAAAAAAAGGGGGAGAGGCCAAGGCGAAAACTCGCAAAGGGCACTTTAAGGCCAAAGGGATTTGAGTTGGAAACCTGGAAAGAGACAGCTCAAATATGGATTGAAGATTGAAGATATTATGGTCGGGTCTCCTCAGAAAGAAAAATGTTACATCTTGGGGCATTGACAAAGTTCTCTAGATCCCCTAAACACATAATTGAGCTCAAAATAGTCCTCAAGCAGTTTGTCCAGAGAAGCTCGTGCTGCGATATCTAGGGTACCGACTTTCATCTTATCCGCTTTGTATTTTAGCAAAATTTGCTATTTTGATTAATTCCATTCATATCAAGCTTTGCTTCCGATAAATTTCAGTCTTGTCCATTGTTACAATCTTTTTTGAGCATTTTTAATTGAAATAACAATTAATGGACTCATAATATTCAGATAAAAGGAGTTTTGCATATTATTTTGAAAAGCTTCTAAATAGTACAGGGACCTAAAACAGGACCACTAGTGTAACACCCCAAACCCTCCTAAACGTTACGACCGAATCTGACGTGTCACACCGAAGTGCCTTCAAAAACTTGAACTTGTTGGTGAAAAACTGTTTTTAAGATAAAAACCCATTTAGTTTTTATTGCTTGAGAGAACTCGGTAAATTCCATTATTACAACTGAAATCTTTAGTTGTACACCTTAAGGTTAAAAATGCATTTTTTTTAATTCTTTGAAACCGTTATTATTTTGAAAACTCGATGGTCCTACTCTAGCAATTTAAAATACGAAATCAAAAGCCCAATAAAAGTTAAAAATCCCCCAAATGGCCTTATTACATAATTAAATCCCGAATATACAATTTTTGAATAAATTAAGTCACAATCAAATCAACTGCGATCGTGTGGCCATCTCTGAGTCCCTCAGTGTGTAATCCCCTAACCGTCAAACAGTAAACAGTGCATACAGTAACGATCTGGGCCTGAGCCCTATTTAGTAACAGTACAGTCTGGGTCTTAGCCCTATATAGTGACAGTGTGGGCCTAAGCCCAAAACAGTATTAATACAGTGTAGGTATGCAACCCATCCCAATCCAACCAACACACCACCTGTACCAACCAACACACTATGTGGGGATTAAATCGACCCACCCGCCAACACACCAATATCATAGCGAGGCTACTAATAATAGTAAACATGGCATAGCCACTAATATCAGAACACGTCGTAAAGCCACCAGAATGGTAAAAATGTGGCAGAGCCACTAGTACAGTACTTCCTCTAAATCAGCATCCCAACCCCAATGCAGAATGTCATGTCAAATTATTACGTGTATGCAAGGTCTCATACTCAGATACATTCATGCATATATAATACACTCATCAATCAACCTACCTTTAGGGTATAATGATCATTACCATCCATTAGGGGTAAAATAGTAATTTTACCCCTTTAGGGGTATTTTAGTCATTTCACTAATTTCGAGGTCTTGGTATGTATAACAACCTCTCGGAAGGTTTACCATCACCTCGAGTGACTCAGGTAACCAATATGACCAAAATGGTGTAAATGGGCCCAAAGCTCATTACTCGGCCCAAGTGGGCTCACATGCTCGTGTGGCCCATTTAGCCCAAATTCAATAGTGACTATGCATTCACCTTAGCCCACTCCATTATTTTCCACTTACCGTAAATTTTATCAGTGTGAGGTCCACGAGCCCATTGGGCCCACACGGCCCATCTTAGCCCAATGAGGCCTATAATGGCCCAAGCCCACGATAATGCTTGTGGAGGCCTCTACAGTTTGTCGCACATGATTTGTGGGTTCGATTTACCATACGAGCGCTTGCACACCCGTGAGGCCTCAAATGCCGACATTTTAGCTTTTCAGCTTTTGCCGATTCACAGCAAAGAGAGGTGTGAATACACACTTGTTTAGCGAGATGCACGACGAATCCTACGTATACCGAACCTACACTCATCAAGACTTTCAGTTAATTAACTGACGATTTGACTTAACCAGATCATAACATTTTACCCAAAAACACACCATCTTACCTTGATCGAAAATAGGGTGGCCAACTGTGTCTAGATTAGTTAAGGTCGATCACACATATCTTGGCACTTAACTGTATCTTGGCACTTAACTGCACACATGAAAGATTAATAGGTAAGACCAATTAAAAAGTAGCCTAAAACCCATAAAGATAACACTTTAAGAAACTAAGACTAATCGGCCTAAACCCAAACCAACCAAGATACCGAGAATACCTTACTCAAGTATTAGAAGACAGGGTTTCGATGGTTCGAGAATATTTTGCGTACTTTGTTTCTCAACGATACCTGGAATCCACGAATACCCATAACCAATCGAAAAATACAGAGAATTAAGAGAGGGAATATTCGACTTTAAAAAGGTAAAAGAAGAAACAAGGGTTGCCATTCACTACACGACATACTTACCAATGGCTGAGAAGCACAGGATTCGGCCAACCAAACTAACCGAGTAACACAGAATTTAAATGATGAATAACAGAATATAGAAATGTTTGAAGGAAAGGAAAAGAAGTTTCGGCAAAGAGAGTGTTAAGTTCAATAGTAGGGTTCGGCGAAAGAAAAGTGTGGTGAGGAGTGAAGAATATGGGTATTAGAGAAAAGCAATACTCGGCCGAAGGCTTAGAAGTTAAGAGAGAAAAGAGTAATGTGATTCGGCACAAAATAGAATAAAAAGAAAGAAGTTGAGATAGGGATTGTGGCTAAAATAAAACTCACTCTAATTAAATCCCGAAAAGGCACGAAAGATGACTAGCGAGATTGGCACTAGGGAGAGAGATACCAAAATGCCAAAAAGAATAAAAACTTGAAATAGAAGAATGAGAATTCGGTACCTACTCTTAGACCAATTGACAAAAATGCACAACCTAAACCCCCTTGGCCGAATTTTTGCACCCACAAGCTGCCCAATTCGGCTACAACTCTCCCCAATCTCAAACTCCTTGAAAATATCCATGATTCTTTCCCCTTATCCCTCCTTGATATCTTCCACAACCATCTCACAAGACCAACTCAAACTCTTCATCACTAGAGTTCAAATCCAACACTAACTCTTGCCATCCCCTGATAGAAAAATAATTGCTCTTTGTTTGACATGGGATTTGAACCCTTGCCCTCACAATAGTCATGTCACGCCACCACCACTAGGCCACAAGCTCACTTGTGTCATAAAAATACAAACACTTAAACATAAGTCCTAATTGCTAGCAGCCAACTTCACTTAAGGACAAAATTAAAATTTTACCAAAGCTCAAACTCGAACCCAGGCTTCCTAATAACCTCCAAACATACCCAAATTACTTGACCATCAAAGCAAACACGAATTTATGCCAAAACACCCAAAATTACAAACCCTATATTTTTAAGGCGTTACAACTAGTTAGAACTAACCAAACAGAAGAGTTGGAAATATTTGAGAAAGAACAGTCTAAATTGTAACTATTTCTTCAGATTTTTTATCAAAGATACCTGCTGAGCAAGAAGGCAGCGTAATACGTCAGTGATAAAACCTCGATGAACAATGAGCAATGTCAAGCCAAGCATTAAAAAGGGATCAATCTCGAAAAATGACATTTTTCATTCTTAGTTAGGAGCATTTGATTCATTCTAATCATGACATCCTGGTCACTTGGCATAAATAGGCCCATGAAATGGATTCTACAAGTCATGTTCCCCAGAAAATGGTTGACAGATCAGACGAATCACAAATCCTATTATAGTGGGATGGATTGAAGTTATCATGGCGAATCTTATCTCCCTGAAGTTGCAGTGAAGTAGATTAAAGCCATAAAACTTATCTCCCTAAAATTGTAGTGGAGCAAGTTAAAAATAAACAAATCTTATCTCCCTGAAGTTGCAGTGGAGCAGATTAAAGCCAAACCTTATCTCCCTGAAGTTGCAGTGGAGCAGACTGAAGATAGCAATCTTATCTCTCTGAAGTTGCAGTAGAGTAGATTAAAGCTATGAATCTTATTTCCCTGAATTTGCAGAGGAACAGATTAAAGCTACAAGTCTTATCTCCCTGAAGTTGCAGTGGAGTAGACTGAAGATAGCAAATCTTATCTCTCTGAAGTTATAGTAGAGTAGATTAAAGCTATAAATCTTATCTCCCTGAAGTTGCAGTGAAGCATATTGAAGTTACAAGTCTTATCTCCCTGAAGTTGTAGTGGAGCAGACTGAAAATAGCGAATGTTATTTCCCTGAAGCAGTGGAACATATTAAAGCTGCAAATTGCAAATCTTTTCTCCTTGAGGTTGCAGTGGAGCAGATTAAAGTAGATTGAAGATAACAAATCTTATCTCTCTGAAGTTGCAGTAGAGTAGATTGAAGCTATAAATCTTATCTCCCTGAAATTACAGTGGAGCAGATTAAAGCGACAAGCCTTATCTCCCTGAAGTTGCAGTGGAATAGATTGAAGTAACAAGTCCTATACCCCTGAGGTTGCAGTGGGTTGGATTAAATCTATCATGGCAAATCTTATATCCCTAAAGTTGCATTAGAGTAGATTGAACTATAAATCTTATCTCCTTGAAGTTGCAGTGGAGCAGAGTGAAAATAGCAAATCTTATTTCTCTGAATTTGCAGTGGAACAGATCAAAGCTACAGATCCTAGCTCTATGAATTTGCAGTGGAGCAGCTTGAAGCGACAATTCCTATACCCCTAAAGTGGCAGTGGGTTGGAATGAGTCTACTTGAAAAGAGAACACCAAGGGAAATTGAGACTCGGCGAGACGGGAAAAATTGGTATTTCTTAAAAGCCTCTGCCTAGCCTGCCACTGCCACTGCTCCACTGCCCAACCACCACCTGCAAAATCAGCAGTAGAAAAGACAATGGACAGTACCCAAAAATAGGAAATTTTGTATTGAAATCGGTTATAAAGCCAGAGAAACATCAATGTATATATTTTTAGAGACAAGATCAAATACGAAGAAACACAGAGAGTAAAAACAAAGAAACAAAAAAGTTCACAAAAAAAAATAAGGCAAGAAACACAGAGAAAGAAATCGAATTCGACTAAGGTATTTTTTATTCTTTTTTTTCTCTTTTTCGAATCTGTTTCGTATATATACATATATAATATAAAAAAACACAAAAAGTAGAAGACTCAACTAGCTTCGATTGCCGAAGGAAAAGATGAATTTTGTGACTTTTCGACAGTAGCAGCTTGCGGCGCCATTGCCGATGACTGACGACCGGCACGGCAGTTGATGGCTGAACCCCTGATCGAAAATCGGAGGGGAGGGGGAGTGTTTGAAAGAATTTTCAATTTTTTTTAAATGAGGGCTAAATGATTTTTTTGTCAAAAAACTGACTTATATAGGCCTCCAAAACGACGTCATTTTGGGACTGGCCTCAAACACCCAAAACAATGTCATTTTGACCTACCCGATCCATCCGACCCGACCCACCTTACAAGATCCGCGTGTTTTTGAAAAATGGTCTTATTGCACTTTTGGCCCTTCTGTTTTTTATTATTTTACAATTAAGTTTCTTTCATTTTTAATTTTTACCTTATAATTTATTTCAATTTCAATTTGGTCCACCTTGAAGCTGTGCGTTGGGATTATTTCCCATTTTGGTCCCTCTTTGTTATTCGCGCATTCAACTTGGTCTTTCACCCTTTTTTTATTTCTGATTTTACCCAAAATTCTGTTTAAAAGTTCAATTTAGTCCTTCTTTTGTTATTATTATACTATTAAGTTAATTAATTCCATATTATTATTACTATTATTATATTCCTTTTGTTTATTTACTTGTTATTATTTGCTTTTATTACACTCTTTTATTTATTTTTTTATTTTTTATCATTTCTTTTATTATTATTGTTTTATTTATTATCATTTTTAAAATATACTTATTTTATTTTTATCATTACTTCTATCATTCTATTTATCATTTATTATCTTTTATATCTTTTTATATACTTTCAAAACTCGGGTTATTTATTATTCGTATTATTATTAATATTATTATCATTATCATTAATATTATTATTTTTAAACCGTTTTACTTAATAGTTATTTAGTTATTTGTTTATTATTAGATTTTTAATTTTCTTAGCTTACTTATTATTTTCTTTTGGCTTGTTCATTTTATTTTCATCCTTCATATTGTCATTTATATTAATGCATTTATTACTAGTATGTTATGCATATTAGCACAGTAATTCATTTTTACATTTTACTATAAAATCGTGTTACATTAATCTTTACCCAATACATAAAATTTCGTTTTTAAATAAGCGATCTTTCATATTCTGGAATTCGAAAAGTCGTTCCCTAACTTACGGGGTTTCGATTTTCTCGATGAATCCGAATAAACAAACGTTTTTTAAAGCATGAATTTTAAATATTCTCGGGAATTAAGAAAAATCTTCTTCTAACTTATGGAACATGATTTCTTTCTAAAACCAAGATAATCGAACATCGTTTAAAATAAATAAAATTTAAGACATTGTGTCCTAACTTACAGGACGTAATTCTTTTTCTCGATTAACATGAAATATCCCTTTTTTTTTAGAAAATTTTTCAGGTAAGCAATATTTTAACGAAGGGTCGTGTTTTAAATCTCTTCAAAGTTTTCAATTATCGGCACTAAAAACACGAAGTAATCAACTAGGTACCAATTTTGGGCATTACGAGGGTGCTAATCCTTCCTCATGCGTAACCGACTCCCAAACCAGTCTTTCTAAATTTTGTGGACCAAAATCGTTGTTTTAATAAATCAAACCGTTTATTAAAAACAGCCACTTTTCGAGGTGACCCAATCCCACCTCATCAAAAAGGATTGGTGGCGACTCCCATGTTCGTTTTCGTTTTCAAACTCCAAGTCGACCCTCCTTTTAAAAAAAATGGCTTCGACAATAGATATTGTGCACAATCAAATTATTTCAATAAATAACATCGCAAACTTCGGGTTGCATACATGTGATACATGAGCTCATATATTATTCGGTTATCATCCAAAAATGCAATTGACCTCTAACTTTAGCTGGTGCTAGTTCAATATGTTGCCAAAATAACTACTATCGATTACAATTTTTAAAATATAACTTCTAATTCTTCAATAAAATCATATAAATTTTCATCAAATAGTTTTGCATCATCATTAACTCGGGATGGTCTAACCGGTCATACCAACACTATGAACTTTTTTACTATCTCATATGTTATTCATATAAATGTAATGTATTTCTTTAGGAATATATATAATACAAAAACACGAGTATCTCATGTCATTTCTATCCATTATATTAATGTAAAACACATAAATATTTCCTTCAACATATATTTTCTTGATTTGAAAAGTAATATTATGTTTTACAAAATTTTGATTCACAATGAGGTGCAACCTTAACTCTTCAAGAGCATGTAATTGAATATTACTTTGTCATATAACCTTAATGAATGTCTAATTTATTTTAATTAATAATAAATTTTGCAATTCTTTTCAACATGAATGATAAAAATTCGATCTTCAAAAACTTTATTTATTCATATAAAACTTAACTTGAATAGGTATAAATAAAACATAATAAATAATGAATCCATGTTGCTAATAAATCACTATGGTTAATACATTATTTTTTATATATATACCATAACACAATAAAATGCAAAATTTTATAAGGTAAGGTTAAAGTAACTTTATATTTATAAAGGTTTAAATATAAACATTTTCTTATCTCCCCTCAATCATGAAACTATCCGGACAAGGTAAATATCCCAAAGTTTATGACAAGTACTTTTATTCCCATTCCACAATAATCATATATCTTAATCAAAATTAAAATTAAACCAATCAATTCGATTAAAATTTAACCAATAAAAATAAAAACATTTATCTCCACATAGAAATCCAAATGGCTCAAGAGATTTAAAAATCATAGAATTATAAATGGAGATTTATATAAAGTAAACTTCTTAATAGAAATCAAATTAAATTTCAAAAGAAGTTGATTAGACTGACTTAGGTTACCATGGATGAGAAGTAGTGATTATAAGCATCCTTTGTAATGAAGAGAAAGATATCATCCCCAAACAAATATCAATAGCCATTGATTCTAATGATTCTTAAATCAAATAATCAAATTTCAATGCTTGGATCCGAACAAAATTTTCAAACAAACTAAGAACATATTAACCATCATTGTATGCATGGTCAACTTTAGCATCATAGTAAAAAAAATTCATCTTTTATCCTCTATTTCATCATTTTGGGATAATGAAATTTATCTCAATATTGTTTTTTTTTCTAATGATGCTTTGATAAAATTTTGCTAGATGCTTAAACACACGACAAGTACATGATCAATGCATTTTCATACCACATTGGTAGCATGAATTTTTCAATAACCTTTGAATATTTTGACCATCATTTTCTTGTTTTTCCTTATTATTCTTTTTCTAGTGGTTAAAAGTACCACTATTATAATAACCATTATAACAATTATTAATATCTCTCTAACCACATTCTCAATTACAATGATAGTCATGATCTCTATATTTTGATTTTTCATAATTGTTATGTATTATTACATTCACTTCAGGGAATAAAGCCTTTTTCAAAAAAAGGCATGAGATCATTTTAAAATACTTTTTAAAGCCTTTTTTTTACAATATTGCTACTGCAATAGCACATAAAATAGTTTAATCATAACAAGCTTTAGAGAGTATTTTCATTTTCTAATGGTTAAATCATTCTTTCAAAGTATTACACAATTTAATAGTCAAGAGGAGCTTTCGCAATTAGATATTCCACTCTTAATCCATCATGTAGATGATAATCATTGAACTTCCACAATGGTAACTTTCTCATAATTATTTCTGTCAAGTTTTATATTCTGAGCTAACAATTAAAGCGAGAAAGCACTATTATTCATGTCTATTCAAACTTAAGTATAGAAAAATTATCCTCTAAATCAATTAAAACTCAAGGAATAAGAAGGATGCTATTAAAATCTTATGATAGCTAAGGTCAACCTTACAATTTAATCAACATAACAATAAAATATCCCAGAAATATTTTATGGAATATTAGCTAGAGACATCGCATTATCCTATTTACTTGATCAAGGTTACCATAGAAAATTTCATTCGCAAAAAAAAAAAAAACTGCATTTGGATATATATTCAAGTACATGTATATTTAACTTTATCTAAGTTTTTCATATGGCATATCCAAATATTGAACATGAGCCTCTAGTGTCAAAAACAATAATATAATAATCTAATAGGCAACATGATACATTTGGTAAAGGTAAACAAACAAAATAATATTTTTAAAATGGCTACTAATTTTAATCATTTCAATGACATATGTTATGAAAGATATACATATTTAAGTAAAAATATTCAAGTTGTCAACACTATAATCTTATTCAAAGTCTTAGATCATAAACAAGCATGCCATGAAATAAATAAAATATAAAATCATACTTGAATACAAAAAAAATAGTATCATTTTAACCTTTTTTCATTAGGAATATTGAAATTTTAAAGAAATCACATATCTTAGGTGTATTGCTTCAACAAGGATGTTATATGTCTAGATTACTTGTTCTTCAACGAAATATTGAATACTATCGAGCAAACTCGTGCTAATAACGTGTTATAAAATAATAATAATGTAATGAAAACAAGAATACTCTTATATATATAGGGTGATTAGCCTCCTTATCTCCTAATACATAAATAGGAAAGAGGTTACAAGAAGATGAAAGGTGAAAAGTTAAGGAAGATGAAAGGTTCAACATCCACTTAATAGCATTCTTAACATGATTCAGTATCTTAAAACAAAGCAATTGGTTGCAAAAAAGTAGTTGAAACTATAGTAGATGTAAAAGAAAAAAAAATCTGAAGCGCTATATAAAAATAACGTAAATAAAATGAGCATACTATGTAAAATACAAAATGAAATGAATAGGGAAGGGGAAAATAGAGGATTTCATGTGTCAAGCTAAATCATGGTATTAATATTATATATAATTATTTCAATCGAATTTATCTAAAATATGAGTATCAAATTTTGATCATTTTCTCCCATATTTTAAATACCAACTCAAGTCCATTCACATTTTTTTATTCTTAAATATAATTTTTATTTAATATTTAATAATTATATATATTTTTATTATTATATATAATATTTGTCACGCCTCGAAATATATAGGGTTAGACAAAATGATTAAACAAGAAATAGGCTTTAGGCCTAATGGTTAAATATTAGCTTCCCTCCCTGGAGAGTTTAGGTTCAAGCCCCCTCTTTTCCTTTTATTTTCAGCAAACTAAGGTGAAAGCCACACCCAATATATATATGATCAAAAATAAAAAATAAATAAGGTTCAGGCTTTATCTTTCCACGCTCATTTTTCCCTTTTTCGAATTTCTGCAGATTTGGGTAAATTATCTTTGTTGTCCCTAAGGTTTCAAACCCTAACTATTTAACCATTCTTTTTCTCATTTGGATTAGGTTTGCCTATTCTCAAATCCTAGTAAAAATTCACTTCATCTTTCTATTTCTTCTATTTTTCTTTTCTTTTCCTTTTCTTTATACCATATTTTCATCCTAATTGCTGATAAGTGTTTTTACTTTCCCAAATCAAATCATCCCCCCGTTCAATCGTTTTCTATCAGTTTTATAATTTCCATAATAGCATCCCAATCTTTGCCAAGAAACAGTAAGTACATATAGTTTCCAATGATTAAATCTTGTATTTCCATAATATTACTATCCGATGCTAATTTTTTGTTTGGTTAATCAATCTTTTATGGTTCTTGCCAAATCTTTTGATTATCTTGTTGAATTTTCAAATGAACTGTTAATACATGTGCAAATGTCATTTAAAGGACCAAGTTTAGGTGAATCAAACCAAAATCGAGTGAGGAACATCGACCAGACCCATAATGAAAGGTGTGTGTTCTTTACCAGTTGAATCAGGGCAAATTGTGTGTAGGTTTAGGGCCACACAATTTCCCACACGAGTCTGTTAACCACACAATCACTACACAACCATGTGCTACTATTACGTTAAGGCACCTTCTTTTTCACACGACAAAAAACCTTTCATAAGGCTTGCTACATGGTCGTGTTCCTCCTATAGGGTTACCTTAGCATTTTCACACGGCCACAACTTGTTACACGATTTTTCCATACGGCCGTGTACCCTTTTCACACGGTCTTTAGCCTCTCACATTGCTGTGTGACCCTTGTTTTAAAGTTTTGACCAGAATTTTGTAAATTGTGCAATTTAGTTCCTGTATAGTCCCTGAATTATTTTTAAAGTTTTATTTCTCTCAATTAAATCCCTCGTTGTAATTCCTTGAATAATTTATTACTGTTTCTGTAAATATCTGACACAAATATCTGTCTACTTCAGTGGTTAAGTGTTCTAGGTGTGTCTGAGAGGTTTTGGGTTCAAGCCTTATCTTTGCTAAATTTTGTTATTTTCTAAATCCTAGCCTTATCTTTGTTCAATAGGCTTATATTAAATTATCTGTAAATCCATATCAGAATGAGCCTGCTGGTTCAAGTGGTAAGGGTGTTGGTATGTTGGAGGTCCTGTGTTTGAATCCTTGCGTTAGCGTGGGTATGTATTTTTTCTTGGTTATCAGACAGTGTTTTGGTGGAGTTAAAATTCTATAGTGGTTAAGATTGAGGGGATAGTGGGAGAGATTGGACGGTTTTGGGGATATCTTTTTATTTTATTATTTATTTTATTTGTTTTCAAATTTTCTCTCTCCATCAAAGAAAAATCATGTCAGTTTATATTTCTCCATTATTTTGTCAAATCCTCTTTTCTTGTTTTCCTCTTTTTCGTTTACCTTTTAATCTTGTGCTTTTGGCTCTTGGTTTGCATATATTACGGTAAGTGGTGGTAAGTTTTTGCTCAAGCTAAGAGAGAGTTTCCGTTTAGTTTCACTCTAAAGTTAATGCTTTGTTTTTTATAGTCTAATTGCTGGGTTTTAGCAGTAACGCATCACCATGAATGGGGCTCTCCTCTTACAGAATCGTAGTCGAAAAAGTTCGAAGTGCTAGGGTAAGTGATGATTTTGTGAATTAAACTGTAGTCGATTTCTTAGGTTCAGATCAATCGTGAAATAAGACTAAAATTGTAAGTTGATGTCGTTCTTAGGTTCTAGTCGGCTCGGGATAGTTTTCGTATCAAATCGTTACCAGGTGTGTACTCAAAACGTAGAGAGTCGAACTTCGAAAAAAGCTAAAAAACTGGTCTATTGACATCACAACCGTGTGGTAGCCCTGTGGTAGGCCGTGTGTGAGACATGACCGTGTGGTAGGTCGTGTACGAGACACGGACGTGTGGTCAACGAATGCATGACCGTGTGCAGCACACGACCGTGTGGTGGTGTGAGTGTGGCTGTGTGGGCCACATAGGCTAGGCAACGTTGGGTGTGTAGACCTATACGAGCATGCCACACGGGCAAGTGGATTTTGGGCCAGGCCGTGTGGGCCACACGAACAAGGCTAATCTAGACATGTGGGCCCACACGGGCATGTAGGCCTATTTCTCTAAAATTCTCCCTAAGGTCACTCGGGTCTCTTTGATTAACTGTGGGCTTACTGTAGGGTCAGTAAGGGCTAATTAAACCCAAAATTATATGCTATGATATCTTGATAGACTGATCTGAGTAGGATACTGAATGTATGCCTGATTGTACTGCTATACGTATATCTAATATCTGCATATATGCATGTTGAGCATGTTAAATCTCTTATATCTGTATCTAATTTCTTTATTTTTTATTGGGGTGGGATTTGTATATGAGGAGGAAGTATTCTGTTCAGCGTTAATCGTCTATACTTTGGTAGCTTGGCTGCATATATTCTGATATGTGTCTTAATAGCAAAATATGGTCTGTAGGAATGGGTGGGTGTTTGAAACCCCACATGGTGTGGTGGGATGGTCAGAGATGGTGAGTAGAGGATGGGGGTAGGATTTATGCATATCTACTTCTGTAATCTGAATCTGAATCTGAATCTAAATCTGAATCTGAAACTGTATCTATTTTTGACTGTGTTTATAATTCTGTATGTTTGTATGCTTAATTCTGATGGGTTACATATTAAGTTTTAGTAAACTCACATCTATTGTTTGTTTTGTCAGGTAATCCACAGACTTAGGCAGATCGGTACGGCAGAGACTCAATGGTGACCACTCGACCGTAAATTATTTAAACTTAGCAATTTATGATTTTATTTATGTTTTTGGTATTCATTTTGAGAGTTTGTAATTTTTAGGACTCTTTGGACTTTTTGGTTTTAAATTGTTGATTTGGTTTGCTGATTTTCTGCATGCTTGGTTAAATTGTTTTTTGAAATTGTTGGTTTTTATGCAAAAAAGAGGTTTTCTTAAAAATATGAATCAGATTTCTAAATGTATCGGTTTTGTTAGACTTCTACTGTAAAATAAGTTTTGGAAAAGAAACTAATTAATTAACATTTTCGAAATGGATATAAAGTATATGAGTTAAGTAACTAAAATGATTTTACACAACTAAACCCATTATCTGTGACTTTTCCAGATTCAGCCATAACGTTTAGGTCGGGTTTGGGGTGTTACACTAATAATATGTATATTTTAGAATCTAGGATCTAAGTGATTGAATTATTACTATTATATGCACGATATGTAAATGATACATGTCTACCATCACTGTATTTATAATAAACTGTGTTGTTAATTCTGCCATTGTATTATTGATTGCATGTTTAGCATGCCACATTAAGCATGCCTACTGTTATTATATCGATATGTTATAAGCATGTCATATTGCATTGCATGAGGTGGGACGATATGAATGGAAGAAGAATTGGCAGTTCATCTACAACGACTAGTGGTTCATCCACAACATACTGACAGCTTGTCTGGAAACTTTTTATCTAAAATACATTATATTGAGTTGCATCATAGGGATGAATTGTGATACAGAAGATAACTTATATTAGTAGGCAATCTAAATTATTTATAGTCTAAAAAATCAAAATGAGTAATTAATTCATGAGACTATTATGTTGCCATTTTAATCCAATTAGGGATATACATTATCTTGGGTATCAGATTGGTCTACTCCCTAAAAAATAAAAACATAGGTGATTATTTGGGTTGACAATACATAGGACAAGACCAAAATAATATCTATCCTGGACCCATTTATGGATTTATTCACTTGTGACGTTCATGGTGTGACTTACCTCAATATTGAGGACAATGTGTACCTAAGTCATATGCTTTGATATATTGAAAGTATGCGTTCTATAACACCCCTAACCGGGCCTCGATGTTATGGCCAAATCTGTGCAACGTCCTGGTAAATTAATTTATGTTTTTGTAAATATCTGTCACAAGTTTGTATCTGCTTCAATGGTTAAATGTTCCTGCATGTGTGTGTGAGGTCTTGGGTTCAAGTCTCACCAAATTTTTTCATTTTTCTGATCCTAGCCTTACCCTTGTTGAGTGGTTTTATATTAAACTATCTGTTATTCATATCAGAATAAGCCTGCTAATTTGAGTGGTAAGGGGGTTGGTGTGTGGTAGGTCTTGTGTTCGAGACCTTGCGAAGCGTAGAAGTTAATTTTTGCTCAGTTGTGTGTTAGAGTTTTGGTGGAGTTGGGTTTCTGAGAAGGTTGTTTGTTAGTGGGTTAGTGGGGAGAAATTTGAGGGATTTAGGAGTTAATTTTTATTCTTTTTATTCTTTTTTTTTTTCAAAATTTTCCCTCTTTCTAGAAAAGAAAAAAGGCATCAATTTTGTGTTCTTTCCCTTTTGCTCTTTCATTTTTCAATTGCTACTTTCCTCTATTCTGTTTCGATCAGTCGCTGCATATCTATAATTTGTTTCTCCATTTCCTTCGGTTGTTGTTAAGTGCCTCTAATGGTCTGTAGTTTCGATTTCCAAATTGCCTATTGGAAGTTTATATTTTCTGTTTTGGCAGTAGTGAATCGTGTAGAGCAGGGCTCTCCTCATGCTGATTTGTAGTCGAAATAGTGTGGGGTGTTGGGGTAAATGATGAACGGTTGAATTGAACTTTTTTTGGTTTCATGGTTTTAGATTAATCTTGGTTTTAGACTAATTTTGGGGGTTTGCTATGTCAATTTTAGGTTTTGTTTAGCTCGGGAGTGTTTTCACATTGAAACCATACTAGGTGTGTTCCCAAAACACAGAAAAACAAGTTTTAGTAAAAGCTGAAAAACCTTACTGTTGATGTAACACCCCTAACCCATACTTGTCGCCAAATAAGGGTTACGAGGCATTACCGATCAATACACATCATTCACATACAAAACACATACATTTATACATTCATATATAAAACCCATCCAACACATTCACATTGTCCCTTATAAGGCTCTACGAGGCCTGAAAAGATGCTTAGAAGAGGTTTAGAACGAAATCGATAACATTTGAAAACTTTGGGAAACTTAGAAAATTTTCATGCATACAGGGGTCACACACCTATGTGAGCAGGCCGTGTGAAGGTTTAGGATGAAATCGATAACATTGGAAAACTTTGGGAAACTTAGAAAATTTTCATGCATACAGGGGCCGTGTGCCTCACACGCCTATGTGAACAGGCCGTGTGCCTCACACGGCCACCAGACATGCCTATGTGCCTGGCCATGCGAAATCTGGAGGGGTTACTGACTTGGGTCACAATGCCAGCCACACGCCCATGTGTCAGCCCCGTGTGTCACACACGGTCAATAGACACGCCCATATGTCTAGGCTGTGCCAATCCTATAGGGTATACTAACTTAAATCAAAAGGCTACCCTAGGGGACACATGGTCGTGCAGCATAATCGTGTGTTTCACACGGTTGAGACACACGCCCGTGTCTCTGCCCGGGGAAATAACATGCGAAGGGTCGGATCGGTATCGTCGAAGCATCGACATATGAAATACATTATGTATCTTTTCTAACTCAAACGACAATGCTAGCCAATAAGCAACTAGTCTGACTCACTCGATAATCTCATACGGTCTGATGAATCTCGGACTTAATTTGCCTTTACGACCAAATCGAAGTATTTTCTTCCACGAAAATACTTTCAAAAACACTTTATCACTGATCTGAAACTCAATATCTTTTTGTTTCAAATCTGTGTAAGATTTTTGTCGATTTGACGCTGCTTTCATACTATTATGAATTACTTTCATTTTTTCTTCAGTCTCTCTAATCAAATCAACCCCGTGAATCTTATTTTCACTAAGCTTAGTCCAATACAACAGTGTTCGGCATTTACGATCGTATAGAGCTTTATATGGTGCCATCTTTATACTCGATTGGAAACTATTGTTATAGGTAAATTCAATCAACGACAAATACTTTTCCCACATACCTTCAAACTCAAGAATGCAACATCTCAACATATCTTCGAGTATCTGTATAACTCGATCAGATTGACCATCAGTCTGCAGGTGAAATGTAGTACTAAAATGTAATTTTGTACCCAGTGCATCTTGCAGGTTCTTCCAAAACCTCGATGTGAACCTCGGATCTCTATCTGAAACAATAGAAACAGGTACTCCGTGTAATCTCACAACTTTGGAGATATACAAATTAGCTAACTTTTGAAGTGAATAGTCCGTTCGTACCAAAATGAAATGAGCCAATTTTGTCAATCTGTCAACTATAACCCAGATCGCATATTTCTTTCTCGGAGATAGGGGCAATCCCGACACAAAATCCATAGTCACTCTATCCCATTTCCACTCGGGGATCATAATCAGTTGCAATAAACCAGACGGTACTGATGCTCAACTTTAACTTGCTGACAAATCAAACATTTAAAAACGAACTCTGAGATGTCACGTTTCATACCAAGCCACCAATAGAGCTATTTTAAGTCGTTATACATTTTCGTACTTCTCGGATGAACAGATAAATGACTACTATGTGCTTCATTCAAAATCATTTGAACCAACTCTGAATTTCTCGGAACACATACTCGGTCTTTGAATCTTAAACAATCATTAGCGTCAACTTGAAATTCTGAATCAAGATTCGAATCACATTGAGTTTGTTTTACTAACATTTCATTATCGACTTTTTGAGCTTTACAAATTTGCTGTAAAAATAACGGTATCGCTTTCAACTCAGTTACTATCAAACCATAATTACACAAAGTTATTTGAGTGTTCATTGCATATAGAGTGAATAAGGATTTTTGGCTCAAAGCAGCAGCAACGACATTAGCCTTTCTCAAATGATAATCAATCACTAACTTGTAATCTTTTAGTAATTCAAGCCACCTCTGTTGTTGTATATTTAGATCTTTCTGAGTCATCAAATATTTCAAACTCTTGTGATCAGAATAAACATGGCATTTCTCACCAAACAGATAATGACAACAAATCTTCAATGCTAACACAATGGCTACTAATTCCAAATCATGCGTCAAGTAATTCTTTTCATGCGACTTTAACTGTCTCAAGGAATAAGCAATGACTTTGTCTTCCTGCATCAAAATGCAGCCCAGACCATTCAACGATGCATCACTATATATCACAAATTCTTTTCCCGATTCTGGCTATACTAACACTAGAGCTTCAGTCAAAAGAGCTTTCAGCTGATCAAAACTTTTCTGGCATTTCTCGAACCATTCAAACTTTACATCTTTCTAAAGCAATCTCGTCAACGGATTTGCAATGATCGAAAAGCCTTTCACAAATCGTCTATAATAGCCCGTGAGTCCTAGGAAGCTACAGAATTCGGATACATTTCTTGAACACTTAAAATCTATAATCGTAGATATCTTACTCGGTCAAATCGAATACCAGATGTTGACACAATATGCCCCAAAAAACCAACCTCGTGCAACCAAAATTCACATTTACTGAACTTTGCATATAACTACTTATCACGCAGAGCCTGCAGTTTCATCTCATGAATATATCAATATGTCATCAATAAATACAATAACAAATCGATCTAAGTACGGTCTGGAAATTCGACTCATTAAATCCATAAAGACAGTTGGTGCATTTGTTAGTCCGAAAGGCATAACTAAAAATTCATAATGACCATACCTCATTCTAAAAGTTGTCTTTGGCACATCAAAGTCTCTAACTCGCAACTGGTAATAACCCGATCTCAAATCAATCTTTGAAAACACAGTAGCCCCTTTTAACTAATCAAACAAATCATCTATTCTGGGCAGAGGATATTTATTATTGATTGTCACTTTGTTAAGCTGTCGGTAGTCTATACACATTCTCATCGTGCCATCTTTCTTTTTCACAAAAAATATGGGAGCACCCCAAGGTGATAAACTCGGTCTTGCAAACCCTCTGTTGGTTAATTCTTGCAACTGAACTTTTAATTCTTTTAACTCTGTCGGGGCCATTCGATACGAAGCTATCGATATCGCGTAGTTCCCAGCACTAATTTAATGCCAAACTCAACCTCTCATATCAGTGGTAAACTCGGTAACTCTTCAGGAAACACATCCGGATATTCACACACAACTGGCACTAATTCTATATGCATTTCTATAACACCCCAAACCCGGCCCGGATGTTATGGTCGAATCTGGCGTGTCACATTGAAGTGTTTTAACGAAAACCTTATTTTCATTGAAAACCCTTCCTTAAAATGAAAACCTTAATTACTTTGTAACATCTCTTTTCAGTTGCAGAAGCTTTAAAATCTATGGTTTAGAAAACCCATGTTCAACTTCTCATAATTACAACGCATAAAACTAATAATCCTAATAATAACCAAAGGGAAGACCTTATTACAACCCAGTCTGAAAATTACTTAATAAACTAGAAATTATATGCCTTAAAAAAAACAAGTCCAAATTGTCTTGCTACCTGGCCACTCAAATCCCTCCGAACATCGAACCTATTACTGCGCATCAGCTAAGAAAATAAAAGAGGGTTGAGTTTTTGAAAACTCAGTGTGTACAACCCTTGACGAGTAATAAGCATTCATCATTCACCATAAAATCATACATGCAATGCAGTGCAACCTACCCCAATAATCCATCCGCTATACACCAACTCCGTCCCCCGGTACACATCATGTGTGGATATAAATATCGACCCACCCAAACATTACACATCAATGGTAGCCCAGTTGCGAAACTACCTTCATTGCAGCAAGCTGCCAATCATATATTGGGCTTAATAGCCATCAGTGGATCCACGGTTGTCAAGCAACCATACGATCCTCATATACTTCCTACGTTCCATAATTCCCAACCCATATGCAACCTAAACAGAATATCATATGTATGCAGCAGATATACATGTAACATCCATAAATCTTATATTCAACACATAGGGGTATTTTGGTCATTTTCGCTCTTAGGGGCATTTCGATAACTTTCCTTTATTACTGGTTTTTGCTTACTTTGGCCCGTTAACAAATCTCGTGGGCTAAGATGAACGACTACTATGCACCAGGTAGGTTTCCAGAGAAGAGGAGGTGAGTCATTAAGACTGCTTAAGTACCACGCTCTCCCTAGATCCAATTGATAAACCGTAATTTATACATATTTTTATCCGATGCTTAACACATTTTATGGATGATTTTCCATTATAATTGGTGAATTCGATGCTCCTAATGCTTTAATTTCATGTTTTATACTTAAGAGAGCATAAGTGAACGAAAGGAATGAGAAACGGGCCAAAAATAGAGAAAAATGGGCCGAAGTACGAATTCAACACGGCCTGGACCTCCTCACACGGGCAGACCACACGATCGTGTCAATTTGGCAGATTCTAAGCATGATTCACACGGGCGTGTCACACGGGCATGTCCCTGCCGAGCCTAAGTTGAGTCCAATTCGAAAAAGGCCAATTTTGAGGGCTTCTAGGCATTCTAAAGCCTATAAATACACCCTAGAGGAGAAAAGTATGGGGACACAGAGGGAGGAAGGAAGGAATTACTTGAAGGAAGCTGATTGATCCATTTCAGAAGTCGGATTCATCATCAAGATTGAAGAACTCCCTTCAATTTCCCTTCAGGAGTTTTGGGTTTTCTTTATGTTTTGTACTCCTTATTCTTCTAAGATGTTTTCCTTTTTAGTTATGAACTAAATCCCCTAAATACCTAAGGGGAATGAAACCTAATATGAATCTTGTTATTATTTTCTAAATTGTATGATAAATATTTAACTTGTTCTTAATTATGTGTTCTTAATTCTTGTTTTGATATCCCAGGATACCCATTCAAGATAAGCTCTTATTCAGAGGAGGAATAGACCCTGTCTAAGAGTACATTTGTCATAATTAAGCGGAGTTGATTGCGCGCCTAGACATAGGGTGACAAGATTTTGCCGGATTAAAGTAAAACCTAATAAAGGGATCCATAGATCGAGTTAATGCAACCCTAGGGTGTTAATTAGAGAAAAGTCTCAATTATTCAATCTAGGGATTAGACGTTATTAGTCCTGAATAGGGATAATAACATAACTTAGGGATCTCTACGGGACAAGTTAAATTAATAAATCGTATGATTCGGAGCCAGAATAACAAGTAAAGTCTAGGTGGATTTTTCCTTAGGATTTGTCTCAGTCAATCGAGTTTTTTAAAAGTCATTCCCCAATTCTATTTTCTGTGATTTCTTAGTTTAGTTAATTAGTTAGTTAAAATAAACCCCATTATTCTTAGGCTAGATAATAAAAAAATAGTCATTACTAGTACTTTTAGTTCCTTTGGGTTCGACAATCCAGTCTTGCTAAAACTATACTACTGTTCGAAAGGTACACTTGCCTACATCGTGATAATAGTTAGTTTCAATAACGATTCATTATAAATATTTAAAACCTCTCACACAAAAATTGCGATCAAGTTTTTGGCGCCGTTGCCGGGAACTAAGATATTAGGAACACTCAATTTTTATTACTTTAGCCATTTATTTCCTTAGAATTTAATTTAATTTAAATTTTTTTATTTATTAATTTACTTTTTCTTTTCTCTTGGTAGGTTTTTATAGTTTTTGACTAGAAGAAACCCGTCAAGACCACCACTCTTTGACGAAGAAATCAATTGCACAATTCGCAGAAACCAACGAGAAATAAAACGAAGCTTAAGATACACAGAGAACGAGCAAGAGGACGATACTCAACCCCTAACCGAAGAGATGGCTGAAAACCAAGACAATCAGCTACCTGCTGTAATTGTGGTTAATCAAAATCCTGCTCTACGCATTATGTATGATTATGCTAAACCTTCTTTAACAGGAACTGAATCGAGCGTAGTTAGACCTGCTGTAGCTACAAATACTTTTGAACTAAAACCTAACACTATTCAAATGATACAACAATTTGTTCAGTTTGATGGTTTGCAGGATGAGGATCCCAACGCTCATTTAGCAAACTTTTTGGAACTATGCGATACATTTAAAATTAATGGTGTTTCTGTTGATGCCATGCGTCTTCGATTATTCCCTTTTTCATTGAGGAACAAAGCTAAACAGTGGTTGAACTCGTTACTACGAGGGTAATTACTACTTGAAAGCAAATGACCAAAAAATTTCTATTAAAATATTTTTCGTCAGCTAAAACGACCAAATTATGTAATGATATCTCTTCGTTTATGCAGATGGACTTAGAAACACTCTACGATGCATAGGAGAGATACAAGAACCTTTTGAGAAGGTGCCCTCACCATGGGTTACCGCTTTGGCTTCAGGTTCAAACATTCCATAATGGCCTGGATCCTTCGACTCGACAAATGGTTGATACAGCTACTGCTGGAACCATCAATAATAAAACACCTGAAGATGCTTATGAGTTTATAGAGGAGATGTCACTGAATAACTATCAGTGGAAAGTCATAAGGACTAAGCCAACTAAAACAGCAGGCATTTATAACGTCGATTCGATTACTATGCTGTCAAACCAGGTAGAACTTTTAACTAAAAAGATTGATGGTTTTCTTAGTTCTTCACAGGTTCACCCAGTAATGCAGTGCGCAGCAAGTGGAGGTGGAACAAGCGATTCGGACTACCAACCTTATGGCTACAACATGGATAACGAGCAGTTAAATTACATGGGTAATAATCCTGGATCTCAAAACAATCCATATAGTAACACTTATAATACAGGTTGGAGGAACCACCCAAATTTCTCATAGGGCGGTTAAGGAAATCAAAGACCACAACATCCTCCGAGTTTTCAACAGCCACCTTATCAATAGGAAAAGAAACTGGACCTTGAAGAGATGCTCACAAAGTTTATCTCGATGTCAGAAACCCATTTTTAGAACACCAAAGTAACACTTAAAAATCAACAAGCGTCAATCCAACGGCTCGAAACTCAAATAGGCCAGCTTTCTAAACTAATATCCGAACAACCACAAGGTAGCTTGCCAAGTAATATTGAACCCAACCCAAGGGAACAGCTCAACGCAATTAATGTTCAAGATGAAGAAGGATTCGTTGAGCATGAGCCAAAACCGAGGCAAGAAACTATGGTAAGCAGAGGACAATGTGAGGTAGGTCATAAAAAAAACAAATCAGTGAATGTTGAATATAAACCTCGTGTGTCGTACCCCAATGCAACAAGGAAAGACCGCTCAGATGAACAATTTGGTAAATTCCTTAAACTCTTAAAAAAATTACATATTAACTTACCATTTATTGAAGCTCTATCGTAGATGCCAAACGCTATAAAATTTTTAAAAGAACTTTTAGCAAATAAGCGGAAGTTGGACGAGGCATCGCATGTAGAGCTAAACGCAGTTTGCTTAGCTATTCTCCAAAATAAACTACCCAAAAAACTAAAAGATCTAGGGAGTTTTATGATTCCTTGGTTAATTGGTAGTTTAGATGTTAATAATGCATTAGCTAATTTGGGGGCTAGTATTAATGTCATGCCCTACAAAATATTCAAACAATTAGGTCTCGGGAAACCCAAATAGACTAGGATGAGCATTCAATTAGCAGACAAAACTATAAGATTTCCTAGGGGTATTATTGAAGATGTGCTAGTTAAAATTGATAAATTTATATTTCCCGTTGACTTCATTGTTTTAGACATAGAGGAAGATAGCAACACTCCTTTGATTTTAGGAAGGCCCTTTTTAGCAACTACTAAAACAATTGTTGATGTTGGCACAAGTGAACTCACACTCCGTGTGGGAGACGAAACAATCACCCTTCAAGCTCGCAATTCTGGCAACACATCAGAAATTGAAGGTGATCGTTTAACCCATTCTACTAAAACTAACAATATGGTACAACCTACTTTGCAGGAAATGAGTCTGAAGGAAGCACATGAGTCATTCTCAACCAGTAGCAGAGAACCTGTTCATGGAGATCGAAGGCTACAAATCGAGGAGCTACATGAATGGGGGAAGCATAAACCAAGAACACACGATAAACCAGAACTACACCAGAACAAGCTCAACACCTTCCCACATCAACTTAAGGTTAGAGATAAAGTCTTTTTAGATGCCGCAGATCCTCACATTGTCACTACCACATTGAATAAAGAAATTCCTCTTACGATACTTAGCATTTTCCCATTCCGTACAGTCGAGGTAAGTCATCCCAAGTTCGGCACTTTTAAGGTAAACAACACCCATCTAAAACCTTATCTTGATGAGAATGATAGCAGGAATGAGGAGTATAAACTCCTCGAACCCCCATGACTATTCAATGGAGAGGTAAGTAAAGCTTAGACTATAAATAAGCGCTTCTCGAGAGGCAACCCAAGCACTAACTGTATTAACTTCTTTAAATTTTAGTGTTTAACACCTAACTTACTAACGGAGCTCTTCAATACAGTTTTACCACATAGACACGGCAAAGCACACGGGCGTTCTGAGGACCGTGTGAAAATAGAGCAAAGATTTCCCTAACACGGGCTACGATAAATCGCCACGGCCTGTGTCTAGCACCCGTGGTTGAACCTATTAAATTAACACGGGCGTGGGCCTACGTGCACGGGCTGGGAAAAGCGAACAACGCCAGACACGACCGTGCGACACGACCATGTAAACCAACACGCCCAAGGTACACAGGCGTGGGGAAATTGTCAAACGTGCCCAAATTCAAAATTCGCAAATCACACGGGCTGAAATTGGAGAACACGGGCGTGTTCCTTGGTCGTGTGCCCCAAAATCTATAAATAGGCTGCACTATTCATTGTCTTCTTCACCCAAAAAACCCCAACCCTAGCAGCTGCAAGTCCACACACCCTCCATGCCACGCTCGTGCGCCGCTTCTAACTTCATTCTTGATGCCCAATCTGTTTCCTTTAGCGTTTGTTTACTCCTTTCTCTTTTATTTCACTGATTTATAATGCTATTTATCATAGTAATCTATATTTTTCATGTTGTTTTCATCTTCCTATCACACAAATTTCATTTATAGAACAAGTTATCATCTTTTTCATGTTCAAATTCTTCCTCATTACATGATTTCTCTACTCCATTTAATTAGTTAGAAGTGAATATTCATGGTTAGGATAGTAGAAATAATCATGCCTTTTGTGTTGACATTTCTATTCATTCATATAGTATGTTGCATTCCATTTTTTTTCCTTTTTTACTTATATCACCATGCTAATGCCACAAAAATTGGTCATTGAACTTATTGTTTTAGTTAAACTTAGTAGTTGTGGCTCAACATATTTATGCATTTTTCTTTTCGAATTTAGTCGCATTTTTTTCCTTGTCTACTCATCAAGACGAATTGATGTTTCCACTTGCAGGTATACAATGTCGTCTTCACGTGGTAAAAAGGCCGCTGTCCCTGCTTTAAAGAAAAGGAAGGGAGCGTCATCTTCCTTGGGTCCTACCGTGGAAGTTCATCACCCTTTCTTGAGGTTCCCCATCTGGCCCCAAGAAGAACTCTCCCAAATACTCCGGGCCCAACCTTTAATTGCGGGCCACTGCATTGACTGGGCTGCAATAGAACAAGTTCAGTTGGCTGATGCGATTCGGGCCCTCCTCCTCCAGTTTGAGGAATTTATCATACAGGAAGTTTCACTTCTCTCCCTATCTTATGATTACAAATTTATCTTTTCCTAACTATCTTTGTACATTGAGGGCAATGTACGTCTTAAGTGTGGGGGGTATTTAGGATAAATTTTGATTGATTTATGATTTTGATTGATATATCTTGAATTAAAACATAAGCTTTTATGTATTGATTGTTTAAACCTTAAGACATTAGAGAATCAAACATGATAAGTTGATTTTTAAGAATTTAAAATTTTTGGTTGTTTCCCCTAAGTTTAGGTATTACTTTGAGCTGGAATTCACAAGTTTTAAACATCAAAAATCCATAATTTTTGTAAGATTTTTTAGCCTTTTGAGCATCTATTAATTCTTTCATGCTCATTTTTATTATTGCTTTGAGTGCGTCAGTATTGAATTGTTATTCTAGAACTTGCTTGATTATAAATGTCAAGACCACACTATTTGATTTGATATGTCAAAATGAGAAAGGCACTTAGGATTAACCCACTCATGCCATGAAAAGCCTACCTCCACGATTAACCCTTAGTGAACCCCGTTGAGCTAACAAGCCACTTCTTGTATTACCCTTAAGTTAACCCATTATTGTTGAAATCCCTTAAATTAATTTGATCCCCATTTTTTGTCGAGATTGGAATTGAAATAGTTGCTTAGCTAATTTTATTCTACTTTGTATTTAACTTGCTCTTAAAAAAAATGTGTATACATCTTAATAGTAGCAATCTTCTGAGCTAAAGAAGTTAAATTTCATATTCTGAGAAAAGCTCTATTGTATGCAATTGATGACTAGCTATTTTTCTAGTTAGGCAATTTTTCAAGTCAATCTCGATTCTAACCTTTTCTTTCAGCTTGTGACCATATCCCCTAACCAAGCCTCATTAGAACCCTCTAAAAACCTTTTGATTGGTGTATCATCTCAAATTATAACGGTGGAGATTAGATTTTCGTGCAAGCCTATGGTAATGACTTTTCATTATTGACTATTGAGTGCTTCATTTATTGTCCTTAAACACCTTGAGTGATTTGAGTGAATCTTTTGTGAGGATGTAAAACTCTGTGACATTTTGAATACAAGGTAATTACTTAGACGATGGGAGACACCTATGTTTTCAGAATAAAATGCTCAACTTGGAATGATTGAAACTTTGATGTTCTTTTAGTTGAATTTTCAATGTATGATTACCTATGGATTATTTTGAGATATTATCGATAGAAATTATAAGTTGAGAAGAGTTTATTTTGATTGTGAGTTGAGAATTTTGCTTGAAGACAAGCAAATGCTTAAGTGTGGGGGTATTTGATAAATCGTAATTTATACATATTTTTACCCCATGCTTAATGCACTTTATAGATGATTTTCAATTAGAATTGGTGAATTCGATGCTCCTAATGCTTTAATTTCATGTTTTATACTTAGGAGAGCATAGGAGAGCGAAAGGAACGAGAAACGGGCCAAAAACAAAGAAAAATGGGCCAAAGTACGAATTCAACACGGCCTGGACCTCCTCACACAGGCAGGCCACACGGCCGTGTCAATTTGGCAGATTCGAAGCACGACTCACACGGGCGTGTCCCTACCGAGCCCAAGTTGAGTCCAATTCGGAAAAGGCCAATTTTGAGGGCTTCTAGCCATTCTAAAGCCTATAAATACACCCTAGAGGAGGAAAGTAGGGGGACACAGAGGGAGGAAGGAAGGAATTACTTGAAGGAAGGCGATTGATCCATCTCAGAAGCCAGATTCATCATCAAGATTGAAGACCTCCCTTCAATTTCCCTTCAGGAGTTTTGGGTTTTCTTTATGTTTTGTACTCATTATTCTTCTGAGATGTTTTCCTTTTTAGTTATGAACTAAATCCCCTAAATACCTAAGGGGAATGAAACCTAAGATGAATCTTGTTATTATTTTCTAAATTGTATGATAAATATTTAACTTGTTCTTAACTATGTGTTCTTAATTCTTGTTTTGATATCCCAGGATAACCATTCAAGATAAGCTCTTATTCAGAGGAGGAATAGACCTTGTCTAAGAGTACATTTGTCATAATTAAGCAGAGTTGATTGCGCGCCTAGACATAGGGTGACAAGATTTTGCCGGATTAAAGTAAAACCTAATAAAGGGATCCATAGATCGAGTTAATGCAACCCTAGGGTGTTAATTAGAGAAAAGTTCAATTATTCAATCTAGGGATTAGACGTTATTAGTCCTGAATAGGGATAATAACATAACTTAGGGATCTCTACGGGACAAATTAAATGAATAAATCGTCCGATTCGGAGCCAGAATAACAAGTAAAGTCTAGGTGGATTTTTCCTTAGGTATTGTCCTAGTCAATCGAGTTTTCTAAAAGTCATTCCCTAATTCTATTTTCTGTGATTTTTTAGTTTAGTTAATTAGTTAGTTAAAATAAACCCCATTATTCTTAGGCTAGATAATAAAAAGACAATCATTACTAGCACTTTTAGTTCTTTTGGGTTCGACAATCTGGTCTTGCTAAAACTATACTACTGTTCGAAAGGTACACTTGCCTACATCGTGATAATAGTTAGTTTCAAGAACGATTCATTATAAATATTTAAAACCTGTCACACGAAAATCGCGATCACCAATCCTAGACATGCATATACCCGTTGCCATACCTTAACCCTATAACTTGTCCACAGTCACAATTAATTAATTAAGTTTTATGTCTGTTTAAGCAGTTATCAGATACTAGGCCCAAAACCTCTTACAAAGCCCACACAAGTCTACATACATGTATATGGCCCACTAGGCCCAATCTTGTTCATATAGCCCATTAGGCTCAATTCACATTCATATGGCCCACTAAGCCCAATCACTTTCACAGTCATGCTTTCATACGATTTTCCATCACATAGCATCAATTTCAAATTTTGCCTATTATAGGCCCTATAGCCCATCGGGCCCATTTAGCCCATTCTAGCCCGATTGGCCAATACACAGCCCAAGTCCATGGAATCGCCCATGGGGCCTCAGATAACCTACGAGTGTTCATGCACTTGCAAGACTACCGTAGCCAAACTTTCGGCCTTTCGACATTTCGAATTTTCGGCATTTCGGCTTTTCGGCATTTCGAGATTTGTCTATCTACTTGTGTGTGTGCAGTGTATGTACACACCTGGTAGTAAAGCGTGTTACGATCCCCCTTACCACGAACCTACAATTGATACCACTCAATGATTAATCACACATACTTATCGAATACTTTACCAAAAGTCGAAGTCTCACCTTAACCTTACCTGAAACGCCAAGCCTTAACAGCTTTTTCTTGATCACTAATCACGAGTACTTCCCAGATCTGCATTAACCTTTATCGTTAAAAACATAATGGGTGACTTGTATCCAATCATATATCACCCTTTTCTACTAAAGCCTATTCGGCCAGCACTTACTAAAGTGAAGAACACTTACCAAAGTCCCAACACCTAAGGAGCAAATCGACAGAGATCCAAACGACTGAGATTTGATACTAATCCAACCAAAACTGATTTAGAAGAAGTGAGGGACAGAGTAATCGATACTAGCAAAATCGATTGAAAGAACAAAGCACTTACACTAGAATTGGCCAAAGTAGAAAGAGTAGTGACGGCTCAGAGGATATTCGGCTTTTGGAGATTTGTATGGTGGAAAAAGGTTATTTAGCACAAAGAAAAAGAGAAGTAGAACTCGTCTAAAACCAGAGGTGAATCAAAAGAGAACTTGAGTAGGGGAAGAATGGAAAATCGGCACAAAGAAAAGAAGGAAGAACAAGGGATTTCGGCTTTTAGATCTTTAGAGAAAAATGTGTTTTCTGGTAACAAGGAGAGAAAGAATTTGGCATTAGCCTAGCATCCTCACATTCGGCACCTATATATAGCCTCTAGCCGAATTTCCTATCCCCAAATTCCCAATTCAGCTCCACCTCTTTACACTCCTCATCTCCTAATTTTTCTTCCTGATAACTCCTTAATCCCCTCCTCAAATTCCTCTTCTTATCACTTCCTATAGAGTTCATATCTAACACCACCACTGTCCCTCTCTTATGCAAAAATAAACTGTGACAGCCCTAATTTGACCCTAGTCGGAAAGTGGTTTCGGGACCACAAAACCGAGTCATAAAAATAATTAACCATTATTGTAGCGACGTAAAAAATAATTTCTCTTTCAGTTGGTCGCTAATTGGGGCGATTTATTAAACATTTGAAAATCAACTTTCGATTTTATTAACAAAGGGAGTCGCCACCGATCCTTTTTTGTAGGTGTGATCGGACACCTAATAAAATTATTTTAAAACAAAAAGAAGGCCAAATTTAGGTCTACGTGAAAGTCCAGAGAAAAATTGGGGTTCGGGAGTCAGTTACACGCGAGGAAGGTATTAGCACCCTGGCGACGCCCAAAATTGGTATCTCATAAACATGTGTTGACTTGATTTTCAAAAATACGAATTCAATTTGACATTTACTCGTGATCCAATTGAAAAATGAGAATTTTTAGTTTTCGATTTTTTTATTAGAAAGGGTGTCCCGTTTTTTAACACAAGCCGACAAATTTCACCCAACATAGCGATGAAATCGATGGCTTAATATTAAATCAAGACATTGTCTTATTTTGAAATTAATTAAAACATGAGAAAAAATATTCCTAAAGTGAGAAATTAAAAATAGATAAAGGACTTAAAAAAAACGATATCATTAATGAAAAATATTAACATGGAATACTAGAATATTATAATAACAATAATAATGATATTTACAAAATAAAAACAAATCATGTACTAATAATAAAATAGGAAAAATGATATATTTGGTAATAATAATATAAAATAATAATATGTACATAAAAATACATATATATATATATATATGCATATAATAAAAGTATGTAATAATAATAATAATATCTACAATAAAAGAAAATATTAGGAAACGTACATAAAAAATATATACATAAAAATTTACAACAATAATATAAAATAATGATATGTACAAAAAATATATATATATATATATACATATGTACATAAAATATACACAAATATAATAATAGTTATAATAATACTAGCAATGGTAATAATTTGTAATAATAATATATACACAATATGGTATTTAAAATATATATATATATATATATATATATGTATATATAATAGTATTTAAGAATATATACATAAGAAATATATAACTAATGGCATTAAAAATATATACATAATATATATAAAATACATAAAAAAATTATTAACACACTACATAAGTAAATGAAATATAATAATAATACTAAAATAATTAATTTAAATAGTAAAGAACTAAAAAGAATTAAATTGAACTAAAAACAAAATATTTGGGGCAAAATTGAAATAAAAATAAAAGGAAAGGACTATATTGAACATGCATAAAACTGTGGGGGACCAAAAACACAATTAATCCTCCCCTCAAAACATAACATAGCAAGAGGGACTAAATCGCAAAGCGCTACATACTTTAAGGCCAGTTTTTGACAAAAAAAAATCATTTTGAAGAGAAAAAAAAAAAGGGAGAAAGAAGAGAGAAGGGAAGGGGGAAAGGAAATCCGACCAAGGGGGCCAGTCACCGATCGATCGTTGGCCACCGCCGTCGTGAAGCCATCAAGTCGCCACCGTGAGCTGTGGCGAAAAAATAAAAATAATTTTCTTAACAATATATGTATATATAAAGAAAGAAAAAAAAACAACACAAAAAAAGAAAGAAAATAGATTCGAAGAAGAGGAAAAAAGATGCAACCTTTTATTGATGTTTCTTTTGTGTTCAAAATTTGAAGGATTTTGTGTTTGTCTCCTTTTCAATCTTTGTAAAAACCCCCCTTTACATGATTTTTGAATGGCTTTTATAGCCATCTTTTACATGATTTTCTATTATTTCTTTTTCTATTTTGTAGGTGGTGGTGGTAGACAATGGATATCAAAAATGGGGGAAAAATGGGGCAAGTGGGAAAGTGGCTAGGTGGCTAAGGTTTCGTGGTTTTTTTTGGGGGTTAGTTTTTTTTTTGGGGTTAGGTTTTTTGGGGGGCTTAATGGGCTTTTGAATTGGGTTTAATATTTGGGTTTTGTAATGGGTTTGGGTAGATGTAAATGGGTCATGGGTTAAGGGTTTTAGTGGGTTTAGAGGTTTGGTTGGGTTTTGATGTAATCGGGCCCGGGCAATTTGGGCTTCTACAATTATATTCTATGCTTATTGTATGTGTACATGCATGTGTGAAAATTTCATGCTTTAATTTTGTCATTTATATGTGAAATTTATTAAATAGGACTCATGTGAGGCAATTGTGAAATGTGATAGGCAAAATTGAAGTGGTCTATTAATGCATTTTATAAAAAGGTTGAACTTGCATGTCAAATATCCCTTTTTGTTATTATTGGCCGGCCATGATGATGCTTTATATAAAAATATATTATTTATCACTTAAAATGGCTTTATATTTTATATTTAATGAATAAAAGAAAAAAGAAAAATGGGTGATGAAAACAAAGCTTTATGTTTGTTTTTCTTGGCCGATTAGAAAGAAAGAATTTGGGGAAAACTTTCGGTCATTTTGAAGCATAAAGAAGGTTTGTGAATTGTGTTAGATTTTTGAAATTTTAACTTGTTTTAGGTTGACCATCATGATTCTTACTTAGCCCATGCCAAAGCTTTGAATTTTGATGGATGAATTTGCACATTCGGTTATGGTTAACAAAGAAATAAGTTGATTATAGCCTTTAAGTTTTGAAGAAGAATTTGTTGATGAAAGAAGTTAATCTTGTTAAAAGTATGAATTGTCATTGTTTGGCATAGGTGATACTCATACAAAATTGCTACATTGGTCATGAAATGGAAATTATCTAGGAATGATTTCTTGAAAATTTGAATAATCGATCTATAAGTAAATTAATTGTTTGCATTGCTTAAAACTTACTAAGCATAGTAATGCTTACTTCGTTACCTTAATTCTCTATTTTGTAGATTTTGTTCGTCAGCTACGGTCTCGGGGATCTCAAAGTCGAAGTCGACCATACTATCTAAGCTTCTTGGTACTCTAGTAGTTAAATTTCGATAATGGCATGTATAGGCTTGACTTTTTGTTGTTAAATAACTATCTTTTTGATGATGTATATATGGGTAGCCATGCGAAAATGGCTTGATAAGTTACTATATGTGTTCCAAATGGTTAATGTGAATGCGTGGTTGAGATTTGCTTAATGTTTTCAATGTCTGATTGAATTGAACTTAAGAATAAATCGCTATACCTAATTATCTTGATATGACTCTTTTGTATATGATAATACTCTTTAACCCTCCGGCGACGGGTACGGGTTAAGGGTGTTACATTTTATTGGTATCAGAGCTACGGTTTAGTCGATTCTAGGACTAACGTAGCGTGTATGAGTCTAGCTATACATGCCATATAGTGTTAAATGATAGTGTGACGATTTCTGATAGTTAAAAATGTGTTTTCGTATAGTAATGGATCCCGATCCCAATCGAGTAGTAGCTGATGATGTTGAGAGTGTAGCGCCTGCTCCCGCACATGGGACAGCATCGATAGACTCTCAACCTATTGGAAGCGATCAGAATGACGAGGCTAGACAGGCTTTTTATAGTGTGATGAATGATTGGTTCAACCAATACATTCGAACTAATACGACTGTTCCACAACCCCTACTCCCAAATAATACGCCCCCTGCACCTACAATACCTCTGGTAAGTGATCAGACGAGGTTAAATAAGCCTCCGGTTGACAGAATCAGAAAGCACGGGGCTAATGAATTTAAAGCTACTAATAGTGATGATGCCGAGCAAGCTGAATTTTGGTTGGACAACACTATTCGGGTACTTGATGAACTATCTTGCACACTCGATGAATGCCTGAAATGTGTTATATCCTTGCTACGTGATTCTGCTTACTATTGGTGGAACACATTGGTTTCTGTTGTACCCAGAGAACGGGTGACGTGGGAGTTCTTCCAAACTGAATTCTGAAAAAAATATATCAGTCAGAGGTTCATTGATCAGAAATGAAAAGAATTTCTTGAGCTTAAACAGGGTTCCATGTCAATTACTGATTATGAATGGAAGTTTGTCAGACTTAGTAGATATGCTCGGGAATGTGTATCGTCTGAGACTATTATGTGTAAACGTTTTGAAGAAGGGCTAAATGAAGATATAAAGATGTTTGTGGCATTCTTGAAATACGAGAGTTCGTAGTACTTGTCAAGCGAGCTTGCAAAGCCGAAGAACTTAGTAAAGAAAAAAGGAAAGCTGATGTCGAAGCTGGAGAATTTCGTAAAAGATCTTCAGCAAAGTCTTTTCAAGAATCATCAAAGAAATTTCGAGATGATTCAGCCGATCAAAGAATACTTGAGTTTTCGAGACGAGACCACGATCGACCCCACAAGTACATGAGCCACTTGATTGCCGGTGTTGGAAATGATCGTCGGGATAGGACAGAGTGCAAATATTGTGGTAAATGGCATTCGGGGAGTTGTAGATTTCATGACCGCTCCTGTTATAAATGCGGGTCAGCCGATCATTTTATTAAAGACTGCCCGAGATTATCCGAGCAAAATATAAACCATAGTGGGAGACCGAGTATTACAGCACAAGGTAGACCACCTAGGAATACGGGGATTACTAGTGGCAGTCAGAGAGGGTCTAGAGATAATACAACCAGATCCAAGGCTCGTGCTCTTGCTAGAGCTTATGCGATACGCGCACGTGAAGATGCTTCTTCGCCTGATGTTATTACCAGTACTTTCACTCTCTTTAATACTGATGTGATTGCTTTGATTGACCCTGGTTCTACTCATTCATATGTATGTGAGACTTTAGCATCTAGTAAGACTCTACCTGTTGAGTCTACTGAGTTCGTAATCCGAGTGTCAAATCCCTTGGGTCGATATGTGTTAGTCGACAAAGTGTGTAGGAAATGTCCCCTGATAATCCGAGGTTCCTGTTTTCTGGCCGATTTGATGATTTTACCGTTTAATGAATTTGATGTTATTCTCAGTATGGATTGGTTGACCGTTCATGATGCAGTTGTGAATTGCAAAAGAAAGACTATTGATTTGAGATGTGCAAATGATGAGACAATCCGAGTTGAGTCTACAGATATGAACGGGTTACCAGCAGTTATATCCTCGATGTTGGCTCAGAAATATGTCAAAAAGGGGTGTGAGGTGTATCTTGTGTACGTACTTGATAGTAAAGAATCAGAAAAGAAGCTTGAATCAGTATCAGTGGTTTGTGAGTATCCAGATGTTTTTCCCGAGGAATTGCCAAGGTTACCACCTGTTCGGGAGGTAGAGTTTGGTATTGAACTTGTACCTGGGACTACACCAATTTCGATAGCGCCGTACCATATGGCACCAACGGAATTGAAAGAATTGAAAACTCAGTTGCAAGAGTTGACGGATAGAGGTTTCGCTCGACCGAGTTTCTCACCTTGGGGTGCACCAGTATTGTTCGTGAAAAAGAAGGACGTAACCATGAGATTGTGCATCGACTATCGTCAGTTGAATAAAGTGACGATAAAGAATAAATATTTGTTACTGCGTATTGATGATTTGTTTGATTAGCTGAAGGGAGCTTCAGTGTTTTCAAAGATAGATTTGAGATCAGGTTATTATCAGTTGCGAGTTCGAGATTCAGATATACCTAAAACTGCTTTTAGAACGAGATATGGCCACTACGAGTTCTTAGTGATGCCGTTTGGGCTCACTAATGCCCCTACACTATTTATGGATTTGATGAACTGAATTTTCAGGCAGTATTTGGACCGGTTTATAGTTTTGTTTATAGATGACATCTTAATTTATTTACACGATGAAACTGAACACGCCGAACATCTGAGATTAGTGTTGCAGATTTTACGGGATAAGCAGTTATATGCTAAGTTCAGTAAATGTGAGTTCTGGTTGAGAGAAGTTAGCTTTTTGGGACATGTAGTATCCGCATCGGGTATTCAAGTTGATCCGAGCAAAATTTTAGCCATACTTGATTGGAAACCCCCGAGAAATATTACTGAAGTTCGGAGCTTTTTGGGACTTGCTGGTTACTACAGACGGTTTGTAAAAGGTTTCTCGATGATAGCCACACCAATGACGAAGCTACTTTAGAAAGATAGTAAGTTCGAATGGTCGGAAAAGTGCCAGAAAAGTTTTGACCAACTGAAAACACTTTTGACGGAAGCCCCAGTGTTAGTGCAGCCCGAATCCGATAAAGAGTTTGTCATTTACAGTGATGCGTCCTTACATGGGCTGGGTTGTGTATTGATGCAAGAAGGTCGAGGTGTAGCTTACGCATCGAGACAATTGAAGCCACATGAGAAAAACTATCCGACTCATGATCTCGAATTAGCTGCAATAGTTTTTGCTTTAAAATATGGCGACATTACTTATTCGGAGAGAGATGTCATGTATATTCGGATTATAAAAGCCTCAAATATTTAATGACTCAAAAAGATTTGAATCTGCGACAAAGATGTTGGCTTGAATTGTTGAAAGATTATGATCTTGTTATTGACTATCACCCTGGAAAGGCTAACGTGGTTGCCGATGCTTTGAGTCGCAAGTCACTGTTTGCTTTGCGAGCGATGAATGTTCACTTGTCCATTTCATCCGATAATGTGTTAGTAGCAGAATTAAGAGCCAAACCGTTATTGATTCATCAAATATGTGAAACTCAGAAAGTTGATGATGAATTGGTGGCTAAACGAGCTGAATGTGTTTCGAATGTTGATTCAGAGTTTCAAATTGATGACAATGATTGTTTGAGGTTCAGAAGTCGATTGTGTGTTCCAAGAAATTCAGAACTTATTTCGATGATTTTGAACGAAGCCCATAATAGCCGAATGTCGATCCATCCTGGTAGCACGAAAATGTACAATGATCTGAAACGTCAGTTTTGGTGGCCTGGTATGAAACGAGACATTTCTGACTTTGTTTCGAAGTGTTTGGTGTGTCAACAAGTGAAAGCGGAACATCAAGTGCCTTCGGGATTACTTCAGCCGATCATGATACCCGAGTGGAAATGGGATCGAATTACGATGGATTTTGTATCCAGGTTTCTATTGCCGTCAAGTAAGAAAGATGCGATCTAGGTTGTTGTGGATAAACTGACAAAGTCGGCTCATTTTATTCCCGTACGTACGGATTATTCACTTGACAAACTAGCCGAGTTGTATGTTTCTCAGATTGTGAGGTTACACGGGGTACCTATTTCTATTGTGTCGGATAGAGATCCGAGATTCACATCGCGATTCTGGAAGAAGTTACAAGAGGCATTGGGTACCAAGTTACATTTTAGCACTGCTTTTCACCCCCAGACTGATAGTCAATCTAAGCGGATCATTTAGATACTCGAGGATATGTTGAGATGTTGCATCCTTGAGTTTAATGGTTCATGGGAACGATATTTGCCTTTGATTGAATTCGCTTACAACAATAGTTTTCAATCAAGCATTAAGATGGCACCTTACGAGGCTTTGTACGGTCGTAAATGCCGTACACCGTTGTTTTGGACCGAGCATAGTGAAAGTAAAATCTTCGGGGTTGATTTGATTAAAGATCTTTGCGAAAAGTAAAAGTAATCCGTGAAAGTCTGAAAGCAGCTTCAGATCGTCAGAAGTCGTATGCGGATTTAAAAAGAAAAGACATTGAATATCAGGTCGGAGAAAAAGTGTTTCTTAAAGTTTCGCCTTGGAAAAAAGTGCTCAGATTTGGTTGTAAAGGCAAATTGAGTTCGAGGTTCATCGAGCCGTATGAAATATCAAAACGAGTTGGGCCGGTCGTATATAGATTGATTTTACCCCCTGAGCTTGAAAAGATTCACAACGTTTTCCATGTTTCGATGCTTCGACGTTATAGATCCGATCCATTGCATATAATTAATCGATCAGAGGTCGAGATTCAATCTGATTTGAGTTACAAAGAAGAACCGATTTGTATTTTGGCTCGTGAGGTAAAAGAATTACGAAATAAGAAAATCTCATTAGTGAAGGTACTGTGGCTTAAACATGGGGTTGAGGAAGCTACTTGGGAACTGGAAGACTCTATGAAAGATTGATATCCTAACATATTCACCGGTAAGATTTTCAGGGACAAAAATTCCTTATGTGGGGGAGAGTTGTGACAGCCCTAATTTGACCCTAGTCGAAAAGTGGTTTCGGGACCACAAAACCGAGTCATAAAAATAATTAACCGTTATATATTACATACATTAAATGTGTACATGCATGTGTTAAAATTTCATGCTTTAATTTTGTCATTTATATGTGAAATTTATTAAATAAGACTCATGTGAGGCAATTGTGAAATGTGATAGGTAAAATTGAAGTGGTCTATTAATGCATATTATAAAAAGGTTGAACTTGCATGTCAAATATCCCTTTTTGTTGTTATTGGCCGGCCATGATGATGCTTTATATAAAAATATATTATTTATCACTTAAAATGGCTTTATATTTTATATTTAATGAATAAATGAAAAGAAAAATGGGTGATGAAAACAAAGCTTTATGTTTGTTTTTCTTGGCCGATTAGAAAGAAAGAATTTGGGGAAAACTTTCGGTCATTTTGAAGCATAAAGAAGGTTTGTGAATTGTGTTAGATTTTTGAAATTTTAACTTGTTTTAGGTTGATCGTCTTGATTCTTACTTAGCCCATGCCAAAGCTTTGAATTTTGATGGATGAATTTGCACATTCGGTTATGGTTAACAAAGAAATAAGTTGATTATAGCCTTTAAGTTTTGAAGAAGAATTTGTTGATGAAAGAAGTTAATCTTGTTAAAAGTATGAATTGTCATTGTTTGGCATAGGTGATACTCATACGAAATTGCTACATTGGTCATGAAATGGAAATTATCTAGGAATGATTTCTTGAAAATTTGAATAATCGATCTATAAGTAAATTAATTGTTTGCATTGCTTAAAACTTACTAAGCATAGTAATGCTTACTTCGTTACCTTAATTCTTTGTTTTGTAGATTTTGTTCGTCAGCTACGGTCTCTGGGATCTCAAAGTCGAAGTCGACCACACTATCTAAGCTTCTTGGTACTCTAGTAGTTAAATTTCGATAATGGCATGTATAGGCTTGACTTTTTGTTGTTAAATAACTATCTTTTTGATGATGTATATATGGGTAGCCATGTGAAAATGGCTTGATATGACTCTTTTGTATATGATAATACTCTTTAACCGTCTGGCGACGGGTACGAGTTAAGGGTGTTACATAAACCCTTCTTTTGGGTAATGAGGGATTCGAACCCCAAACCTCCTTACCTTGCATGTGACGTCACTTGCCACTCCACCATAAGGCTTTCTTGTGTCTAATTCTTTCTTCATTTATTCAAAAACCCACCTACTTGCCATCAAGGTTCTTTTATTAACCTATAATTTCCTTCACCCCTAAGTTTGAACTCAAACCACCTACTAACACATAAATAACACTTGACTAGGAATATTAAGCGTACTTTTTATCAAAACCGTAAAAAAAAAAGTTCGGGATTTCGGGATTTTTTGGGCGTTACAACCCTACCCCCTAAAAGAAATTTCATCCTCGAAATTTCCAACTACCCAATAGTCGCACCACCTAGGTTACACCACTACGCTTCTGTTGCGCACCCTATTTCTAATTTCAAAGCACATTATGGATAAAGTACGTACCAATATTCTCATCTGGAGCATCTTCGTCCTCTCTGCGGCGTGCTGCATAGATCAAAGCTGGCTGTCTCACCTCAGTATGATCAGCACCTCCTCCCAGGGCTCCACGACCCAAACTGTTTCCACCCTTAGCCTGACCACGGCCTCTAGAAGGTTGCTGACCACCCCTTGGTGGCTGTACATCACCTCGGCCCACGATTGGCACCTGACTTGTCATTCTAGGGCAACTCTTGATCCTATGCTCCATAGATTCACAAGCTAAACAAGCTCCCATCATCTTCCAACACTCGCCTACATGACCCTTCCCACAATCAGCACAAGGTGGCACCCCTAGATTAATAGCAAGAGGCCCAAATCTAACTGGCCCATTAACTCTGGCCCCAGCCCTAGGCCTCTGATTGTAATTGGAGGGCTCAGATTCCCTTTTACTTCTGCCCCTATCTCTTTCCCGATTAAGGCGCTTACTACGCTTCACCTCCTCTGCTATCTTTTCTTTCTCTACCAACTCCAAGAAATCTCGCTCCCTTTGTGGAGCTATCAATACTATGAGGCTATCTCTAAGTCCATCCTCAAACCTAACGCAACGCTCATAGTCCGTTGCCACCATAACTCTTGCACACCTACTAAGGCATAGAAATTTCACCTCATATTCCGCCACAGATTTGTTTCCCTGGGTTAAGTTCAGGAACTCCTTCCTTCTAGCATCCACATAACTCGCACCCACATACTTCCCTTGAAATACAATTTTGAAGAACTCCTAAATGACCACCACTGGTAAGCTTCTTCCCTAAGCATGACACTGCCCCTTTCAACTTTTGTTCAGATGAACAGTCCAAGTCCTCCATTATCCTTTCAGTGGCCTCCCACCAGTATTCAGACACTTTATGAGCCACACTAGCCAGACCCTTAAAGATCTCAACCCTATTTGATCGAAGTCACACCGGAATTGACCCCCGATTTCCTGTGCCATTATTGGGCCCTGCGACCCTTTCCAAAATCCTCAGCATTGCCTACGAAAATGTATCATCCCCCGTGGCCCGATCATACTGTCTAGTCTCAGCCATGGGTGAGGCTGGAACCTCTTTTACTCCAATATTAGGCATATGACCCGATGCCGACGATTCAGCCCTAACACTTTCGCGGCCTCGGTCACGGCCTCTTACACCTCTCCTAGCACTCATTGTTGATTCACGTATTATCTGGATTAGAAATTTTATGAAGTTTTAATTAGTTTCGATAATTAAGCTGATGTTTTATGAAAGTATTAAAAAGAAAGTTGTTTTCGTAAATCCTCTACAGTTTCAAGGTCTTACGGGCTTCAGTTTCACTCCAACTAAAAGCCTTAGTATAATCATCTAAAGTAGCCCACTAACTATCTATAGTATATCAAATTAAACAAGCTTAATAATAAAAAAACTTACTTGGTTCGACGTCGGACACTTGGTGTGCCGCACAGCAAGAATTTTTCCAAAACATTGTGATCCAATCAAAAATCTTTTTCTTTTAAGAAAAAACCCAAATAATAAGGCCCACTTCACAGCTCGAGTTTTGCAACTTGACTCTGATAACACTAAATGTAACACCTCAAACACTACACACACACAAGTCGGTCGAAAAATCCTGAAATGTCGAAAAGCCGAAATGCCGAAAAGCCGAAAGTTTGGCTACGGTAGTCTTACGAGTGCATGAACACTGGTAAGGAGGAAACTGATAGGTTATCTGAGGCCCCATGGGCGATTCCATGGACTTGGACTGTGTATTGGCCTATCGGGCCAGAATGGGCTAAATGGCTCGATGGGCTGTAGGGCCCATAACAGGAAAAATTGTAAATTGATGCTATGTGATGGAAAATCGTATGAAAGTATGACTGTGAAAGTGATTGGGCCTAGTGGGCCATATGAATGTGATTTGGTCCTAATGGGCCATATGAATGTGAATTGAGCCTAATAGGCCATATGAACAAGATTGGGCCTAGTAGGCCATATGCATGTATGTAGACTTGTGTGGGCTTTGTAAGGGGTTTTGGGCCTAGTATCTAATAACTACTTAAACAGACATAAAACTTAATTAATTAATTGTGACCGTGGACATGTCATAGGGTTAAGGTATGGTAACAGGTATATGCATGTCTAGGATTGGATCTAGAGAGAGCTTAGTACTTAAGCGGTCTTAATGACTCACCTCCTCTTCTCTGTAAACTTACCTGGTGTATAGTATTAGTTCATCTTAGCCCACAGGATTTGTTAACGGGTGAAGGTAAGTAAAAACCCGTAATAAAATAAAATTACCAAAATGCCCCTAAGGCGAAAATGACCAAAATACCCCTATGTGTTGAATGTAAGATTTATGGATGTTACATGTATATCTGCTGCATACATATGATATTCTGTTTAGGTTGCATATGAGTTGGGAATTATGGAACGGAGGAAGTATATGAGGATCGCATGGTTGCTTGACAACCATGGATCCACCGACGGCTACTAAGCCCAATATATGATTGACAACTTGCTGCAATGAAGGTAGTTCCGCAACTGGGCTACCATTGATGTGTATCAGTTGGGTGGGTTGATATTTATATCCCCACATGATGTGTACCGGGGGATAGAGTTGGTGTGTAGCGGATAGATTATTGGGGTAGGTTGCACTGCATTGCATGTATGATTTTATGGTGAATGATGAATGCTTAGTACTCGTCGAGGGTTGTACATACAGAGTTTTCGAAAACGCACCCCCTCTTTTATTTTCTCAGGTGATGTGCAGTAAGAGGTTCAATGTTCGGAGGGATCTGAGTGGCCAGCTAGCAAGACGATTTGGACTTGTTTTTTTAAGGCATATAGTTTCTAGTTTATTAAGTAATTTTTATACTGGATTGTAATAAGGCCTTTCCTTTGGTTATTATCAAGATTATTATTTTTATACATTGTAATTATGAGAAGTTGAACATGGGTTTTCTAAACCATAGTTTTTAAAATACCCCGTTTTCACAACTAAATTTCTAAATGACTAGTTTTCATAAATCAAATGTTTTAAACAAAGCTTTCGCAACTGAAAAGAGATGTTACAAAGTAATTAAGGTTTTAATTTTAAGGAAGGGTTTTCAATGAAAACAAGGTTTTCGCTAAAACACTTCAATGTGACACGCCAGATTCAGCCATAACGTCCAGGTCGGGTTTGGGGTGTTACATTTCCAGTCACTTTTGTATCAAGCACATAAGCAAAATAAGCTTCACAACCCTTTCTCACATATTTTTTGAGCTAACATCGATGAATTACTGCTAGTAAACTATTCAAATCACCTGATTCAATCCAAATAATCTCATTATTCTAGCATCTCAAATCAATTGCCTTTCGTTTGCAATTCACAATAGCATCATGCAGCGTTAGCCAATCTATACACAGAATTATATCAAATTCATCAAATGGTAACAACATTAGATCAATCGAAAAAAATAAATACCGAATCATCATCGGACAGTTCTTGCACACTTTATCAACTAACACACACTTGCCTAAGGGGTTCAATACTCTACTTACAAATTCAGTAGACTCTATAGGCAAAGTCTTACTGGATACTAATTTCACACATAAATACGAATGAGTTGATCCTGGATCTATCAAAGCAATAACTTTAGTATCATAAAGAGTAAAAGTACTGGTGATAACATCAACAGATGACGCTTCTTCGCGAACGTGAATAGTGTAGGCTTGTGCAGGTGCTCTAGCTTCAGACCTCATAGCAGAGTCTTTGGTTGTTCTCTAACTACCACTCACATTAACAGCATTCCTGAGTGGTCTACCTCTAGCTGCAGTGTTACTCGGCCTCGTGTTTTGTATTGTATCTTACTCAGCTAACTTAGGACAATTACGAATAAAATGATCCAATGATCCACATTTAAAACAGGCTCGATCATTCAATCTACAATCACCGATATGTCATTTTCCACAAAGCCTACACTCGAGTCATTTTTTCTCACACTACCAACACTAGCAATAGATGTAGCTTGAGCTTTAGAACTCACAGGTTGCTTTTCACGATCCCCATTTGAATGTCCCACAGATGCATTAGAACGATTAATGAGTCTCTGAATTTCTTCAATGAAGATTGATATGGCTTACTCATCGATCTTTTTCTTGAGTCTCTAGCTTCTGAGTCTGTTTTTCTTTTTTCTTTACCGAGATCTTCGGCTTTACAAGCCCTTTCAACCAATTCTCTTTTCTTTACTGAGATCTTCGGCTTTACAAGCCCTTTCAACCAGAACGACGAATTCTTTCAATTCAAGAATCCCAACTAACAGTTTTATATCTTCATTCAACCTGTCCACAAATCGTTTACACTTGATCTCCTTAGTAGACACATATTCTCGAGCATATTTGCTTAAACATATGAATTCTCTTTCATACTCAGTGACAGTTATCCATCCTTGTTTCAATTCTAGAAACTCTTTATGCTTTTGATCGAGAAATCGCTGACTTATGTACTTTTTTAGAACTCAGATTGAAAGAACTCCTAGGTAACCCCTTTTCTAGGAAGCACAGATATCAACTTTTTCCACCAATGGTACGTATTATCTCTCAACAAAGATACAACACATTTGATACATTCCTCAATAGTACAGGATAATTCATCGAATACTCAGATCGTGTTCTCGAGCCAAAACTCAGCTCTCTCCGCATCATCATCAACTGTAGATCGAAATTCCTCAGCCTTATGTTTACATATCTTATCCGTTGGCGGCTTGTTCAACCATATCGGGTCTATAACTTGAGGATTAATAGGGGCTTGTTGAGGAACAGGTGGGGGTGGAGGTTGTTGAGTAGCGAGATTAGCACAAATGTATTGCATGAACCATTCGTTCATCATATGGAAAAAGGCTTTTTTAGCCTCACCTCCGTAACTATTCGATATGAGTCTAGATTCAGTAGGCGTTGTCTCTTAAGCAGGAGTAGGCTCATTACTTTCCACATCGTCAGCTAAAGCTCAATCGGGTTCTATTTTTTATATGAAAACACACTTTAAGCTATCAGAAATAATCACACTATCACAATTTATATATATGGCATGTATAGCTAGACTCTCACATGTTACGTTAGTCCTAGAATCGACAAAATTGTAGCTCCCCTAAGCCGTATCCGTCACCAGATTAGGGTTACTATAACACCCCTCCCCCATATCCCACGTCGGGATAAGGTTCGAGGCATTACCGGAGCTTTGCACTTGAAACATACGATTTGGGTTGCAAATTTTCGTTCAAATTTAAAGCTTTTCAACCATGAATATCTCATCCCTTATATAGGCCTTTGAGACCTATAACATACCTAGAGGCAATGCGGGAAAAATTCAGGCAAATTCGATAGACCTTGGGCTCTTCAAAAAATTTCCCTTATCTTAAAGTGTCACACGCCCGTGTAGGTGGGCCGTGTGGACTCACACGCCCGTGTGACTTAGGGCACGCCCATGCCCTTCAGCTGTGGGCAATACTGTCTTATCAATATGGCCATGGCACACACCCGTGCTACCTGCCCGTAGACGACACTGTCTTTTTAACACAGCCATGGTGCACGCCCATATGGCCTACCCGTATTCAACTTTGAGCTAAAATTTTAAGTGCAGGGGACACATGACCATAGCACATGCCCATGGGAGGGAATCCGTGTGTCACTCATAGCCTAGACACACGCCCGTGTGTCTAACCATGTAGACTCTAATAGGCTATTTTCCAAGCCTTTAGTCACCCCTTCCTACTACTTGTGCTTAGTGTTTACCAAGTTTGAAGGAAAACATGATTATACACTTGTAAATAATCTTAATAAAACTAGTTGTATGGAAACCTCATATCATTGGTTTCATACATGAAAGGTTATTTTCCATTTAGTTTTTATGGGTTTCCTTGTCTCTTTAATTCGTCCAAAATTGGCTCGTTCATGTGACTCATTGCCAATTGGTAACAACCCATCACTTGTAAATAAAACCATGCATAAATTCATAGGTCATAGGCTACTTCAATTAAGCCAATTTTCATGGCTATATACAAAAAGATAAACATATTTATACATGCCTTCATTTGGCAAATCAAATGACACATATAACAAAATACTCAAAAATACTATACATGCCATTGAACAAAATAAACAAAGTCTTTATACCAAAGCTTGTCTAGCTGATAGTGTGTTGCCTCTCTAGTCGTCTTCCAGTCTTTATGAGTCCTTGAGCTCTAAGAGACAGGGAAAAAGAGAGGGGTAAGCATTTACATGCTTAGTAAGCTCGAATAACCAGAAAGTAAACTTACCGTGTAATTAGCATACATCCATATTTAAATCATAAAATCACCAATTATGAAACGATTCCCTATCACATGCACTCAATCAATAAGTTAGTTACATAACAAAGCATCATGTAATTTATATAGATGAGCTCATCATTCATCATCTTATTGACATATATCATACTAATCCCGTTGAGTTTCTAGGAAATCTCGATGGAATACCCATTATCCGTCAATTCTTAAAAATGATCATTTCACATATATGCACTCCCGCGAACCTCACATCTCAAGGCGGAATTACCAATCCAGGCTAAATCCCCCATATCATGAACTCATAAGGTGATGTCGAGATTACTAGTCCAAGCTAAATCCCATATGACGACAAACACCCTTAATGAGCTCGAATCTGAATTACCAGTCCAGGCTAAATTCAGACCCTAATTGGATTACTCGTCCAGGCTAAATCCATAATGCACACATATTCTTCGGGAGGTTTGATCATTCAAGGAACACCCGTCCGGGCTAGATCCTTTTCATACTTGAGATCACAGATTACCCGTCCGGGCTAAATCCTTACTGCAACACATGCAGGATCTCAGTTCACATGTCAAACAGGGTTTGTCCATCGAATTCCCTTTTTCAACCTCAACCGAGACATTTTTCACATGTCATCATCAAATATGCATTTCTATGATATTCATGTCAATAATAAATACAATCATCATGCATTCATAAATCATACAATTATACATATTAGGGGTTTATTTTAAGTTATTCGAACTTACCTTGTATTCGTTTCAGAGTTATGTTTCGGTTATTCTGAAACCTTGTGTTTACCATGATCGACCTCCGAAATTTGTTCCTCGGGGTCTATAACAACAAATTTATATCATTAATTCACTACATTATGCATTTCAAGTTTAATATCTACCCCGATCCAAATGACCATTTTGCCCCTAACCTTTGACATTTTTACGGTTTAGTCCCTAGGCTCGTATAATGAAACACATGCACTTTTTATCTTACCCAAGCCTAGCCGAACACTTTTCCTTCTTATGGTAGCCCACATTTTCCATTATTTTCTCATTTCTACCACACATTTACATCTTTTGCAAAATAGTCTCTATAAGGGTTTTTCATGAAAATCAACTAGGAAAAGATGTTTAATACACATTTATCTTTCATATTCCTCCATAATCCATCAAAATACAAGCAAATCATGCATGGGTAAGTTTTTAAACATGAACCCTAGCATGAAATATGGGTAGAAATGGAGAGAGCAAGCTACCGGGATTTCAAAAATACAATAAGCATTAAAAACGGGGCTTAGGAGCACTTACTATTGAGCTTGGAAAGCTTGAAAACCCTAGCTATGGAAACCCTAGAAATTTCGATAGCATGGAGAAGAAGAATGGCTGATTTTTGGTTCATTTTTCCCATTTTATTTCACTTAAATGCCAAATGACCAAAATGCCCTAAAGCCCTTTCTTTGAAATTTCATCCATGCAAGCCCATTTTTGTCCAAAAATTTAGAAATTGGGAAAATTCTCCTAAAGACCTTATATTTTATAATCTAAAGCAATTTCATACAACTTGCTTCTAGAATCCAAGTTTTGCAATTTATTCAATTTAGTCCCTAATTTCCAATTGAACACCTTACTCAAAGAATTTCTTCATGAAACTTTAACACATGCATATACTCATATTCTAGGCTTCATAATAATCATAAAATAAATATTTTGATATCAGATTTTTGGTCCCGAAACCACTATTCCGACTAGGCCCTATTTCGGGATGTTACATTTTTCCCCCCTTAGGGACTTTCATCCTCAAAAGTCTTACCAGAAAACAGATTTGGATATTGACTTCTCATGGTTTTTTTCAGCTCCCATGTAGCCTCTTATACACCATGTCGATGCCATAGAACTTTCACAAGAGCTACATCTTTATTTCTCAACTGTTTAACTTCACGAGCCAATATCTTAACTGGTTCCTCTCCATAAGTCATGTCCGGTCGAATTTCAATCTCAATCGGTGAAATCACATGAGAGGGGTCTGATTGGTATCTCCTTAACATGGATACATGGAACACGTCATGAATCTTTTCCAGTTCAGGTGGCAACGCCAAACGATAGGCTAACGGTCCAACTCTTTCGGTGATCTCATACAGTCCGATAAATTATGGACTCAGTTTACCTTTCCGACCAAATCTCAATACCTTTTTCCATAGAGATACTTTCAAGAATACTCTATCTCCAACTTGAAACTCAGTTTCTTTTCTTTTCAAATCAGCATAAGACTTTTTCCTATCTGATGTCGCTTTTAAACAATCCCGTATCACTTTAACTTTTTCTTCAGTTTCTTTAATCAGATCAACTCCATGAATCCGATTTTTCTTGAGTTCTGTCCAGTACAATAGAGTTCGGCACTTCCTGCCATACAAGGCCTCATAAGGCGCCATCTTCAAACTTGTTTGGAAGCTATTGTTGTAGGCAAATTCTACCAATGGCAGGTATTTTTCCCAGCTACTCTGAAATTCGTGGATGCAACAACATAACATTCCTCGAGAATCTGAATCATCCGTTCAGACTGACCATCGGTTTGAGGGTGAAAAGCTGTGCTAAAGCTCAACTTTGTACCCAAGGCTTCTTGTAATTTCTTCCAGAATCTCGAAGTGAACCTTAGGTTTCTGTCTGAAATAATCGATAGTGGTACTCCGTGTAATCTTACTATCTCAGAAATGTACAAATCAGCCAATCTATCAAGGGAATAATCTGTCCATACCGGGATGAAATGAGCCAACTTTGTCAGTTTGTCCACTATAACCCATATGACATCTTTCTTTTTTTGAGTCAAAGGTAATCCTGTCACGAAGTCTATGGTAATTCTGTCCCACTTCTATTCAGGAACCATAACAGGTTGTAACAAACCTGAAGGCACTTGATGTTCAGCTTTAACTTGCTGACATACCAGGCATTTTGATACAAATTCAGAAACATCTCTTTTTGCCGTTCCACCAGTACATCTTCTTTAAATCCTTGTACATCTTGGTACTTCCCAGGTGAACAGACAAACGACTGTTATGTGCTTCTTACAAAATCTTTCGAATAAGTTTATTGTCTTTGGGTACACAAACCCTATCTCTGAACATTAAACATCTGTCAGGACTAATTCAGAAATCAACTCAACACCGGACTCACATTGATCTCTTTTTGCTTGCAAGTCATCATTATTAAGCTGAGCATCATGAATTTTCTACAGAAATGTCGGCCTAGCCTCCAGCTTGGCCAAAACTGAACCATTATTAAGCAATGTCAAACGAGTATCCACGGCTCTCAAAGCATACAGGGATTTTCTACTCAATGCATCGGCGACCACATTCACCTTTCCCGGGTGATAGTCGATAATTAGATCATAATCCTTAATTAATTCTAACCATCTCCGCTGTCTCAAATTTAGTTCTTTCTGAGTCATCAAGTACTTCAAACTTTTGTGGTCTGTGAATATACGGCAAGTCTCACCATACAAATAATGCCTCCAAATTTTTAAGGCAAAAACAATTGTCGTGAAGCATAGGCTATCACCTTGCCATCTTGCATAAGTACACAACCCAATCCATTTAAGGATGCATCACTGTAGACTACAAATTCTTTTCCTGGTTCAGGTAGCACTAAAACAGGAGCTTCGGTCAGTAATGTTTTTAACTTCTCAAAACTTCGCTGACACTTCTTCGTCTATTCAAACTTAACGTCTTTCTGTAGCGGCTTCATCATTAGAGTCGCTATCATGGAAAATACTTTTACAAACCTTCGATAGTAATTGGCTAAGCCCAAAAAGCTTCTAACCTCAGTTACATTCTTAGGCGATCTCCATTCGACAATTGCAGAAATCTTACTTGGATAAACTCGGATACCTTCACCCAAAACTATATGACCCAAAAATCCAACTTCTTGGAGCCAAAACTCACTCATGCTAAACTTAGCATACAGTTGTTTTTCCCGCAAGTTCTGCAACACAATTCTCAGGTGATTCGCATGCTCTATCTCATCTTTAGAATAGATCAAAATGTCGTCAATGAACACAACGACAAACTTATCCAAATATGGCCAAAAGATCCTATTCATTAGATCTATAAACATAGCTGGTGCATTCATCAGCTCAAACGGCATGACAAGAAATTCATAATGGCCATACCTCGTTCTGAAAGCTGTCTTGGGTACATCCGAATCTTTAACTCGCAGCTGATAATAGCTAGACCTCAAATCTATCTTGGAGAATACGGTGGCTCCTTTCAATTGGTCAAACAAATCATCGATCCTTGGCAAAGGATACTTACTCTTGATAGTCACCTTATTCAGTTGTCGATAATCGATACATAGCCTCATCGAACCATCTTTCTTCTTTACGAACAACATGAGGGCACCCCAAGGTGAAAAACTTGGCCTAGCAAATCCTTTATCCATCAGCTAACTGTGCTTTTAACTCCTTCAGCTCGGTAGGTACCATTCTGTATGGGGCAATAGAAATGGGAGTCGTCCCTGGCACCAATTCAATATTGAACTCTATCTCCCTTTCAAGAGGTAATCCGGGTAATCCCTCCGGAAACACATCTGGGCACTCACATACTATCGGCACGGACTCAATCTTCAGCTCTGTTTCCTTAGTGTTCAGTACAAATGCAAGGTAGGCTTCATATCCTTTCCTCATATATCTCTAGGCAACCATTGCCGTGATTACAACGGTGGCGAACCCAATTCTCTTGATTCGACTTGTAGAATCTTACCATCCGGGCATTTTAATTTAATATTCTTACTACTACAATTCACAGTTACATCATGAAGGGCTAACCAATCCATACCTAGTATTACATTAAATTCATCAAATGGTAACAACATAAGGTTAGCTAGAAAACAATGACCTTGAATCGTTAAAGGACAATGCTTACAGACTTTATCAACTATGACGGATTTGCCTAGTGGGTTCGACACTTTAATGATGAATTCTGTAGGTTCAACAGATATGTTCATACTAGACTCCAATCTCATGCAGATATATGCATGCATTGACCCTGGGTCAATTAAAGCAACAACACTTGTATTAAAAAGAGAGAAAGTACCCGTAATAACATCAGGAGCAGAGGTTTCCTCTCGAGCACATATCGCATACGTTCTTTTTGAGGCTCAAACATCTGATTTTGTAGCGTCTTTTGTCACGACTTGACTGCCACTAGCACTCCCAAGGTATCTTGGAGGTCTATCTCGTGAAATGGGAGCACTCGACTTCGGGGCTATTTCCACTTCTTTTTCAGCTCGTACCGGGCAGCCTCTGAGAAAGTGATCAAGAGAACCACATCTGAAACACACGCTGCTCTTCATTCGGCACTCTCCAAAATGAAATTTGTTGCAGCTCTTACACTTCGATTTCTGAACATTTGTTGCAGCACTAAATTGCAAGTCTAGGTCGTGGCTTGGATAATTCTTCTCATGAGGCTTCAATTACTGTGAAGTATAGGCTATCACCTTGCCATCTTACATAAGTACACAACCCAATCCATTTAAGGATGCATCACTATAGACCACAAATTCTTTTTCTGGTTCAGGTAGCACTAAAATAGGAGCTTCGGTCAGCAATGTGAATTATCCAGCCTATTTCGGGATTTTACAGTTACGGGCATTACCGATCAATACACATCATCCACATACATAACACATACATTTATGCAATCATATATAAAACCCATCCAACACATTCACATTGACCCTTATAAGGCTCTACGAGGCCTTAAAACATGCTTAGAAGAGGTTCGGGACTAAACCGATAACATTTGAAAACTTTGGGAAACTTAGAAAATTTTCATGCATACAGGGGTCACACGCCTGTGTGAACAGACGGCCACCAGACACGCCCATGTCACAGGCTGTGTGAAAACAGGGCATACATTTTGACTTGCACCACACAGCTGAAGACACGCCCATGTGCCAGACCATGTGAAATCTAGAAGGGTTACTAACTTGGGTCACACGGCTGGTCACACGCTCATGTGCCATCCCGTGTGTCACACACGGCCAATAGACACGTCTATGTGTCTAGCCGTGCCAAACCTGTAGGGTATACTGACTTAAATTGTAGGGCTACCCCAGGGGACACACGACTGTGTAGCATGACCTTGTGTCGCACACAGCTAAGACACACGCTCGTGCCTCTGCCCCTATGGACAAAAATAAGCTAATTTCAAAGCTAAATTGCCACCCTTTCCTCATGCACACTTAGCAACCAAAATGGTACCATTTCAATACATTTCTAAGTAGCTAAAACATGTCAATTCATACACAATTCATGCCATTTAGAAACCATACTCTTAACTACTCAAATCCATAGCAAAAAACATACCAAATCAATATGCCACAATCATTAAACTCACATAACTTATAAATGCATTTTATCACCTTTCCATCAACTAAATTAGGCTTCTTAAACATATCAATTCATCATCTATAAATCATACTAAAATATACCATTCTTCAAGCATTAATACATCAATTTATAACTTACCAAATGAGCAACCATTTAGCCATATCAACAACCATGGCAAACATGCCAAAACACAAGGTAATTTATAAATCACATATATCACTTATCAAACACATAATTCAAGCCAACTTAAATAGCCAAATACACACCAACATTTACATCATTAGCAAGCCAAATCTCATGGCTAAAATCATAGCTCAAAACATATTACCAATTCACTAGCCTATACATGCCATATACCATATTTACAAAGTATCCAAAAATACCAACAAGTTGACCGATAGTGTGACGATGTTCCTTATGATCCCCGATGTCTGAGCTAGCTTCGATAATCTATAAAACAGGGAAAGAACACACAAAGTAAGCTTTAAAAGCTTAGTAAGCCATATACAAATAAAGTCATCATATGAATATTTGCATATCAATTCAAATATGCTAAGCATAGCTAAACACATTCAAGTTCACAAACCTTTCTCATAGTACACATATTCAATATCATAGTTGAATTCATCAAATACTTCTCTTTTCAATACTTGTATGAATTTCGTACGTACCTGAGTCACTTAACTCATTCACACATTCTTTCTCGATTTGACCTTGCCTATTGAACCATTCGGAATCATTAAGGATACTCGGCTATCAAATATAGCTTGTACAATGTCATATCTCAGATATGGTCATACATGTTATCACATATCGATGCCACTATCCCAGTCAGGGTCTTACACGAAATCGATTAACGATGCCAATGGCTCAGACATGGTCTTACACGTAATCACAATACAATGCCAATGTCCCAAACATGTCTTACATGTAATCACATCTCGGTAACCTAATGCCATGACATTTGTATCCTATACTATTCCTAATGTTCGTATGTGACTTTTAGATGCTGTAACTTTGTCGATTCTTGCTCGTATTTTCTCGTTCAACATTTATAGTAATTCAATGATAATTAAACATGTATAATTCAATTTCAAGACATTCATTTGCATATAAACTTACCTTGTATATACAATGAACTGATTGGATCGACTATTCGACAACTTTCGATTTCCCTCGATCTAAATCCAATTTCTTTCATTCTTGATCTAAACACATTCAAAATTAACTCATTTATTCACCAAACCATTCAATTTAATCCACAAACATATATTTTGGAATTTTACACTTTAGCCCCTAAAGTTTCACATTTATTCAATTTAGTTCCTATTTCACAAATACACAAAATTCAATTTAAACCCATGTGTGCCAAATTACTATAGTGCCCTTAATAGCCTAAAACTTTCATTTATTACACATTTCAACCCCTCAATTTACAAATTTCTCAATTTAATCCCTAATATGCATTTTTACTCAAAATCACTTTACAAAACATGTAAAACTATTAACAATTATTCATTTTTCATCATCAAACAATCAAAAGCTCAAGAATTCATCAATGTCACTTCACAAAATCATCAACACTTTCAAAAATTAAAGCATGGGCTAACTAGAACACGAAGCAACAATCATTAAAACATAGAAATCATCAAAAATCGAGTCAAATTCATACCTTAATCAAGCAATGCAAGTGTCGAAAGTTCAAGCCTTAAATTAGCTTCTTATTCTTTGATATTTCGGTCATGAAAGGATAAAAATGATGACGATAATTCAATTTGTTTTATTTTAATTAGCTTAAATCACCAAATTACTTATTTAACCTTAGTTATAAAACATGAAAACTAATTAATACATATCCATAATGGTCCACTCAAGCTATTAATGGTATAATAACATCATAAGGACCTTTATTTTAATAAGTCATAGCAATTAAACACCTTTAACATATAGAATACAACTTTTACATTTTAAGCGATTTAGTCATTTTCTCAAATTAAACATCCAAACGATAAAATTATTTCATGAAATTTTCACATATACATATTCACATAATATAAACACCAAAAATAATATTAAAATATTTTTTTGACCTCGAATTTGTGGTTCCAAAATCACTGTTTTGATTTAGCTGAAATCGGGTTGTTACAGTCGACGCCACACGGGCGTGTGGCTGGCCGAGTGCGAGACACGGATGTGTAATTGATGAGGGCATGGGCGTGAGCAAGACACAATCGTGTGGTGGTGTGAGTGTGGCCGTTCGGGCCATATGGGCTAGGCCAAATTGGTCGTATGAGTTTTTGGGTCAGTTCGTGTGGGTCACACAAGCAAGGCCAGTTTGGGCATGTGGGCCCATACGAGCATGTGCGACCATTTTTCTAAAATTTTCCCTAAGGTCGCACGGGTTGTTCTGATCAATTGTAGGCCTGTCTGATATTCTACTCTGAGTATGACACTATTTTCCATGTCTGTTTAGTCTGATGTATATGTAGATATTTAATATCTGTAAATGAGCATGTAAGCATGATTATTCTGATTATATATATCTCTTTGGGAAAGGATTTGTATATGTGGAAGAAGTGTTCTATACGGCAATCATCGTCTATATTCTGGTAGCTTGGCTGCACATTATTTGATATGTGTCATAATGGCACAGTATGGTGTGTAGGGATGAGTGGGTGTTTTTAACCCCACATGATGTGATGGGATGGTCGGAGTTGGTGTATAGAGGATAAGGGTAGGATTTTGCATATCTGTTTCTATTATCTGAATTTGTAAAAGACTTAAGTTCGAATCCAAATCTGAATCTAACTATGTATGTGATTTCTGTATGTATAACATGTCTATGTCTGTTAGGTTACACACTAAGTTTACATAAACTCACTTCTGTTTGTCTGTTCCATTTAGGTAATCCTCAGACTTAGGCGGATCGGTGCGACGGAGACTCAATGGTGACCACTCGACCGTAAACTGTTAAAACTTAGTAATTTATGGTTTATTTAAAATTCTAGATTCATTTGAGAGTTTGTAATTTCTGGGACTCTTTGGACTATATGGTTTTAACTGCTGATTTTGGTTTTGTTTGTTTGATAATTTGCATGCTTCGACAAAATGTTTTATGACAATGATGGTTTTACGCAAATAAAGGTATTTTTTTCTAAAAATACAAACCAGATTTCCAAAACGTATCTGTTTTATTTAACTTCTACTGTAATTTTTGGTTTGGAAAATGAAACAATTGAATAATATTTCCAGCAATAGCTATAAAAATAAATATGGGTTTTATGAACTTGGATGAACTATCGAACAACTACACAAGTTTTATCGAAATAACACTATTTTCAAAACCCTTCCTTGTTACACTCTCTGATTCGACCATATTGTCTAGGCCAGATTTGGAGTGTTACATTTAGTAGTATCAGAGCCAGGTTATAAAACTCGGGCTGTGAAATTTTGAGTTCCAAAAATTTTGTTTTAAAAGGAACTGATTTTCAAATAATTTGAATAATTTGAGGAAGTATATAGTACACTGAGTCTCTGGCCCCGATCCTGTAAGTATTTCTGAACGTAGAAAACTCTAAAAATACTGTAGTTAGTACTTTTTAAACTTTGAAATAGTTAGAGACTGAAACCACAAAAAACATCTCTGAACTTTTGATAATTTATGCATAAAATATCTGCTAATAAATACTGGAACTGGTCATAAAATTTTACAATGTAGATAAAAATTTGGAATTCACGATGAGCGCTCATGGAACTCACAAACGTGGTATTCGTGGCCATGGTAGAGGCCGTAGAAGGGCTCGAGCTGAATCTTCCTCTCTGGGTAGTATGCCTAATTTAGATACAAGTGAGACACTGGTTTCACCTGCTACTGAGACTAGGTCTCAAAGCCGTTCAGCTGAGGACGACGCACTGTCCCAAGCCATATTGAGGGTATTTGAGAGGGTCACTGGACCTTATTTAGGATTTGGGGGTCGTGAGTCGATAACTGAACGACTCCGGTCCAATGGTGCTGAGTTATTTAGGGATCTCACTAGATTCACCCCTACTGTGGTCGAGTATTAGTTGGAGGCCACTGAGAGGATTATGAATGATATAAACTGTACTCCTGAGCAGAAACTTAAGGGTGCAATCTCTTTGCTTCGCGATGAGGTATATCAGTGGTGGTTATCAGTAGAGGAGGATACCCAACCTGATCGTTTGGACTGGGACTTCTTCAAGACTGCCTTTTAAGGAAAGTATGTGAAGGCGAGCTATGGGGATGCTCATAGGCTTGAGTTCATAAATCTTACGCAAGGTGATAGATCTATGGTCGAGTATAAGGCCGAGTTTCTGAGGTTGATCCGTTAAGCTCAAGGCATGGAGGCGTGTGAGTACGAGAAATATGTTCGTTTTAAGGACAGTTTAAGGGATAGTTTAAGGGTTCTGATTGCTCTGCAGAGGGAACGAGAGTTAACGGTTCTGGTTGATAATGCGAAGATCGCCAAAGAGGTTAAGCAGGTAGAGCGCCAGAATAGGGACCATGAGAGAGGTAAGAATAAGAGGGATTCGAAGCCCTCTAGTTTAGTTTAAAGGCCTAAGAAACGGGCCAGACCTGATGGGCCTTTCAGAGAGGGGGTTCTTGTTGCTCCTACTTGGATTCAGCCATGTAGAGACTATGGTAGGCACCATCTGGGCGAGTGTTGGAGGAGGTTAGGGGCTTGTTTGAGGTGTGGATCTTCAAAGCACCATACTAGAGAGTGTCCATAGTGGGCTGATTAGATTCAAGCTTCAGGGCTGGGTTCTGTATAGCCTCATAAGGCAGTTTAGCAGCCACCTAGGGGTTGTGAACCGGCTAGAGGTGGTAATGCTATGGGCCGTGGACAGAGAGCACCAGGTAGAGGTACTAGTCAGACTGAGGTAAGGCAACTTGTACTGGTTTATACTACTCGATGTCGAGAGGATAGAGACGCTCCTAATTTTATCACGGGTACATTCTTTATTTTTTATGTACCCTATACTATTTTTATAGACATAGGTTCTTTATACTTCTATGTAGCTAGTATTGTTTCTGAAAACCTGAGGATTTCTGTTGAGAGCACTTCTAGTGAGATTACTGTATTGAGTCCGTTGGGGCAGTCTGTTCAGGTTAGTAAACTTTATAGGGATGTTTCGTTAGATGTGCAAGGGGCTGTCTTTATAGCAAATCTGATTGAGTTACCGTTTGGGGAGTTCAATTTGATTCTGGATATGGCTTGGTTGGTTGAGCACCGAGTCAGTTTGGATTGCGCGACTAGGAGGGTCATTTTGAGGACTGAAGATGATAAGGAGGTGGTTGTGATCAGTGAACGTCGAGATTATCTGTCCAATGTGATCTCCACTCTTGTGGTTAAGAACCTGGTTCGAAAAGGGTATGAGGCGTACTTGGCTTACATCAGTGTTTCTGTTTTTTTAGGACTCTTCTATCGAAGATATCAGAATAGTGAGGGGGTTTTCAATTTTTTTTTTGAGGATTTACCGGGTTTACCTCTGAATCAAGAAGTAGAGTTTGGCATTGAGCTTCTACCGGGTACAGTTTTGGTGTCTATCGCTCCATACCGTATAGCACCGAAAGAGGTTACAGAGCTTAAAGCTCAACTTCAAGAGTTTCTGGATTATGGCTTTATCTGTTCTAATGTGTCTCTGTGGGGGCACTGATTTTGTTTGTTAAGAAAAAGGATGAGACCATGAGGATGTGTATTGATCATCAGTAACTAAATAAACTAACCATGAAGAATAAGTATCCACTTTCAAGGATCAACAATCGGTTTGATCAATTTCGATGGGCTTCAATGTTCTCAAAAATAGATTTTATTCTAGGTGCCATCAACTTAGAGTTAAGGAAGCTGATGTTCATAAGACTACATTTAGGAATCGTTATAGACATTACGAGTTCCTAATTATGCCTTTTGGTCTGACGAATGCTCCGGCTGCATTCAGAGATCTGATGAATTGAGTCTTTTAGCCATATCTGGATCAGTTCGTCGTGGTTTTCATCAATGATATTTTAGTTTACTCTAAGACCAAGGATGAGCATGATGAACATTTTAGAGTAGTGCTTTAGATACTCCATGAGAAACAGTTCCATGCTAAGTTGAGCAAGTGTGAGTTCTGGTTTTGTGAGGTGACTTTTCTAGAGCACGTAACTTCTAATGAGGGGATTCAAGTTGATCCAAGAAAGATCGAGGTTGTGCTTGATTGGAAACAGCCTAATAACGTATCTGAGATCTACAATTTTCTGGGTCTTGCGGGTTATTATCGATGTTTTGTCGAGGGGTTCTCTCTAATTACAGCTCCTTTGACTAAGCTTCTACGCAAGGGTGTTCCTTTTTTTGGATAGATGCACAATAATCGAGCTTTGAGAAGCTCAAATATGTTCTAATTCAGATTCTTGTGCTGATACAGCCTGAATCTGGCAAAGAATTTGTGGTCTACAGTAATGCATTGCACGTCTAGTTGGGATGTGTGTTGATGCAAGATGGTAAAGTTGTGGCCTATGTATCCCGTCAGCTTAAAGCACATGAAGGGAACTATCCTACACATGATCTCAAGTTGGCTATTGTGGTTTTTACATTGAAAATCTGAAGGCACTATCTGTATAGTGATTGGTGTATTATCTACACTGATTATAAAAGTCTGAAGTATCTCCTTACCCAGAAGGAGTTGAATCTTAGTGATGGGCGTCAAATCCACCAAATATAATTCCTACTAAATACTCTAAATAGTAGTAAGAGTGGAAGTAGGGTCGAGTCCATAGGGATTGGTACTCTAATCAACTTTCGAGTTTGGCTTACGAACAGAATGTCGTGTCAAGGGTCGTGGCTAGAGTCGTGTCCACGACTCAAAATGTACCAGCTGAAAAATAAGCAAATAAATAAGTAAAGCAGGGGATCTTGAAATTGATTAGAAATTAAATAATCAAAACTGCTAAGATAAATAATTAAATAAATCAGAAATTAAATTGGGATTTGCAATCAAATGTAATGAGCCTTAACCTTAGACTCGGTAAATTCCGTGTTGAGAATCGATCCTCGAAAATTGATCTTCTCCTTCAAACGGTAAGCTGGTTATAGTGGTTAAGAACGTGCTAACCACCAATTCTTCCTCTCGTAGCTGGTCCCAGTACGACCTGCAAACCCTGGTCCCAGTACGACCTGCAAACCAACCCTTACCGATTATCTAACCGAGATACATGTGTTCTCTATTCAAGATTCCGGCAGCCTTGTGTTTTGAAGAACCCAACTCGAATTAACAGCCTCAACTGTGTGGGTCGTTTAAACCTGATCACCTCTTCCTCGATTTGTTCTTGGAGATCCAAATACAGCACAGCTGATTCGTTTCTCCAACTGTCAGAAAACACGACTCCACCCCAACGAGCTCTTTTTGACTTGAAATCGAATTATCCTTAAGAGATGAGTTGTCAATCCCGATACTTAGGAAAAAGGTGAATACCGATTGGAAGGATTTTAGGCACGAGTATGAATCTTACAATTCTCGACCGGAAAGAACACCGGCCTGAAGCTAAGATGGAATTTAGTGGAGCATGAATTTATTCATGCTTGAAAGTTGTGGAAAATGATGGATTTATGTGGAAGGTGATGGAAATTAGAAAAGAATAGTACTTGGAAAGCAATTAGCCCAATTTGAGAAAAGAAACAAAACCAAATGAAAATTAACAGAATGCTAAACTCCAATTTGAAAAGGGAAAAGGAGAGTGTTTCTATTCCAAGTAGAAGTAGGAATACAAAGACAAGAGATGATTTTCTAAGAACTAAAAGTTCCTATTTATAAACATAGGGTTTACTAAAAATAGGCTAAAGCTAAATTAAAATAATAATAATAATAAATAATAATAATAAAATAAAATAATATCTTCTATTTTTAGCTTTTTACAAAGTCAAAATTGATATTAAATCCTTGGCTTTCCCATCTTTATGATTTGGCCCCAATTCAACGATTTGTCTTTCAAATTGGCCCCTTTTTTGCTCGTTTTTGACCAATTGCATCCCTGACAAGATTAAATCATAAAAACACCAATTCAGCAGGGATTAATTCAGAAATAAGCCAAATTAAACACAGGAATCATGTAAATTAATATGTTTATCAACTCCCCCTACTTAGCTCATGCTTGCCCTCAAGCATGTTTGTTCTTTCAAACATTAAATTTGTTCTACAAGTTATTAAAAATCGAGCCTCTTTTCGCATACATAATCAATGTAAACAACTTAGGCAAAAATAAATAAATGCTCAAGATATAAAGTTTGATCAACAAGTGTCATAAGGTTGGAATATGTGAACTAAATAATTTCATTAAATTGAGTTTGAATCCAATAATTTGCAAGGCATTTATTAATTAACTATGCATTAGTAAAATAAAATTATTGACCAGGTCAAATCTTTTTACGCGAACTAGGATGACAACCCAAGCACCCTAGTCCGATCACTAAGTTCAAATAGTCTTAAAATTTTGTTTATTTATTTTCTTTTCTCTCTTTTTTTTTGTGTGTGTGAAGGCTCAATTAGCGGAATGTTTATAAGTTATCAACTTGCCACTCGAACCTTTTTACGTGAGATAAGATGACAACCTAAGCACCTTACCCCGGTTACTCAATTCGGTCACGTTTTCGAAACTTCACTCATAACTTAAACCTTTATTAATTTATTTATTTATTCATGCACAAGCAAATATATTTTCCAAACAATCAATCTATACTGAAAAATCGAGCTACATATATCAACTTTAAAACACACATATCGACTAGTCTATATACTTGAACATTTTAATTCAAAATTTGCCCAAAATAAACTAAGTATGAGATTAAAGGCTCAATGTTTAAATAAACTATCGAATGGATTTAACGTAAGATTTGAACACATGCAAAAGAGAGACATGCAGCAAAAATCATGCATATTGACCATCCATCCCCCCTACTTAATCAATGCTTGTCCTCAAGCATATATTATATTAAAAGTCAGTAGCCCAAATAAATAAAAAGAAAAAGTAAAAGATACTCCCCATATATGTTAAGGACGTTGTTGGTGTTGGGAGTAACGATTTTGTAGGATGTCGAGGATTATGGAGACTTGGGTTTCCATTGTTCCAAGTCGACCCTCGATTCGGCTTAAACGGTCCTCTACGGTCGAAGGTTGTTCCTCTTGCTCTCGAGTAGCAAAATGTGGGCATTGGCGAAAAACCATATTCCTACGAGCAGTCCGTGTACCTGGAGGAACAAAATAACACGCAGTAGGGGTGCCGGCAAGCAAACCCATAGAATCCAAACAATATTTATCTAGGCTGTCCATATGATATGCATATGTCAAGGACGAGAAATCAATTTCAGAAGGAAAAAGTGTAAAGGTTAAGTTTGTATTATAAGACCCAAGTATTAGTGGACGATTACAACGCAAAATAGCATGAAAATTTCGTGCAAACCAATATCCTAAATTAACTTTATAACCGAAATGCATACACCACAAGAAAAATAATTCAGTTCTTGTTAAAACAACGGATGAATCGTTTCGTCCCGAAAAACTAAATGCCAAAAATCTGTGAATATATCTCAAAGTAGGTTCATGCACCAATAAGTCTTTTGTGGTTTTCGGATTATAAAGTTTATGAGAATTGGTTAAAACACGATAGGCATTTTGAGCATTAAAGTCGCTTGGAATGTCTAACAGAGCAGTATGATAGGAATCGAGTTGAATATTGTCAGGGTCAACGAAACCTATGGCAATATTAAGATCAGATATTGACATTCGAAAATCCTTTCCAAGCAGACGAAAATAGATAATGTTTTGTGTTTCAACTGCCTGTAATACATTAATACTGAAGCTAAATGTGGTGTAAAACTCGTATATTAACTCATATGCATGGCAAGAAATATTGGCAAATGAGCTCCAACCAATAGCATCAAAATAATTAATCACAACATCATGAATATCTAACATATCAAGAGTGGTGGAATCAATTTCCTTACAGACTGGGATTAGACGTTGTCGAATGTCGTCGTATCATGTGCGATGCTCTGGGGTTGAAAAATCTCAAAACCCTCACAATCATCCTTTGGTGAGAATGGTGTTGCCACAACCTCGTCTTTTACGCTGACTGTTTCGTGCTGGTCGAACATATGCGTCAGGCGAGGGGGTGGACTTGAATTTTCAGCAGCATCAGTACTGCTGCTCGGTGGTGTTGGTGGCTCACGTCTCGACTGTCGACGGCTTCAAGTAGACCGTGTTTGGCGTGGACTGACACGTTCATTCGTGGTCGAAGGAGCCTCGACATGGTCGTTAGAGGTTTGAGCCTCGTCCAAATTACCTGCATAATATGTTAGTAAAGGCAAAGGAAGTTGAGGTTCAGGAATCGACCTTTCGATAGGAACGGGGTTACTGTTCGAGTGTTCTGTATTGACCGGAGTCAAGTTTCATCGGCGACGAGTTCTCATTGGTGGGGCCGATTGTTTAGGAGGAGGTGGAGAAGGTTTATCATCGACGATATCGACAACTAGAGGCATGGAAAACCGATGTCGATTTTGATTAAGTGAAACCGGGATATTGTCTGCCACTTGGTTCTGGGTTTGAACCATTGTGTTCGTGTAAATGACACAAAAAGTCAGCTCTGGTGACAGCAGTGACGGTGGCGTACAGCTGCGGTGACGGCAACTAGGTTGGGCCGATTTTTGAAAGGGTGTTTTAGGGGTTTTGGTTTTATTGATGGGTGGTGGGTTGGGCGTTTCAAAGAGAAGAAAAAGAAAAAATAACAAGAAAAATAAAATAGGGGTTGGGGGGCAATGTGCGGCGGCGCACGGCGGTGGGGGTTCCGATCGGCGATGATGGTACGACGTGGGCATTGGGGACTTGTTCGGCCGTGGGAAAGGCGTCGGGTCTTCTCTTTTTCAGATTACGATAAGTTAGGAGAAACTATACCTGTAGAAAGGTAGTTCACTATGTCCGCGTACCATGGAAAAATCGTCTGGGTAGCTAGCATGTTTTCATCCAGAAAATCATCTTTAAGTGGTGTTACATCCTTTGACGGAGGAATTCGACTCAGATGGTCAGCCACCAGATTTTCACGTCCTTTTTTATCTTTTATTTCGAGATCGAATTCTTGCAGAAGTAGTATCCACCTTATAAGTTTCGATTTTGCTTCCTTCTTCCCGATCAGATATTTGAGGGATGCATGATCAGAAAAAACCACAATCTTAGTTCCTAATAAATATGAACGAAATTTTTCTAAGGTAAAGACTATAGCTAGAAACTCTTTTTCAGTGGTTGAATAATTGATTTGGGCAGCGTCCAAAGTTTTAGAGGCATAGAAGATGACATGTGGTTCCTTCTTGATCCTTTGTCCAAGGACTGCTACCACGCTATGGTCACTAGCATCACACATTATCTCAAAAAGATAACTCCAATTTAGTGGTTGAACAATAGGTGCCGACCGAGCTTATGTTTGAGCGTGTCAAACGCTTCTCTACATGACTGGTCGAACTCGAATTCCTTATCCTTCTGTAATAGGTTGCAAAGGGGTTGCACAATTTTCGAAAAGTCCTTAATGAACTACCTGTAGAAACCTGCATAACCAAGGAAAGATCGAACCTCCCTCATAGTAGTGGGGTATGGTAGTGAGTTAATGATGTCGATTTTTGCTTTATCGACAGAAATTCCCTCTGCAGAAATAATATGACCTAGAACTAATCCCTTGTCTACCATAAAATGGCATTTCTCATAATTTAGAACAAGATTAAATTCTAAGCATCTTTCCAAATTTTTTGTAAGGTTCGTCAGACATACCTCGAAGGACTGACCATATACAGTAAAGTCGTCCATGAACACCTCGATAATTTTCTCAACGTAGTCTGAAAATATACTTACCATGCACCTCGAAAAGTGGCTGGTGCGTTACAGAGTCCGAACGAGATCCTTCTGTAAGCGAATGTGCCAAATGGGCACGTAAACATCGTCTTCTCCTGATCCTCTAGTGCCATTGGAATCTGGAAAAACCCTGAGTAACCATCAAGACAACAATAGTAAGACTTTCTAACTAAACGTTCTAACATTTGGTCGATAAAAGAAAGTGGAAAGTGATCTTTCTGAGTTAAAGAATTCAACTTCCTGTAATCGATGCAGACTCTCCAACCGTTTTGGACCCAAGTGGGAACCATCTCACCTGCCGAATTCTCAATTACAGTCACACCGGTCTTTTTTGGTACTACGTGGACTGGGCTAACCCAACTACTGTCGAAAATGGGATAGATCATCCCGGCGTCAAGTAGCTTTTGAACTTCTTTTCTTACCACTTCCATCATAGGCAGGTTGAGACGCCTTTGAGCCTCTCTTTTGGGAACAGCGTTATCGACAACCTGAATTTTGTGCATGCAAGTCGATGGACTCAATCCCTTGATGTTGGCTATTGTCCACCCAATTATCTCTTTATAGTCCCTAAGGACTCGTACCAAGTTTTCTTCTTCTATCTTCGAGAGTTTACTCGAGATTATCACTGGTAGTGTATTTCCTTCACCGAGAAAAGCATACTTCAAATAGCTTGGGAGTGTTTTAAGTTCCAACTCCGGAGCCTGTAAAATAAATGGTACGAGCTTAGTATGTGAGGGAGATAATTCAAAGGTTTTACTTGAAGCTTTCCGTAGTTGTGATGCCTCCATATGAGCTACTTTTTCATGAATAGAATCTTCAATGGTTATCCACTCCTCAAGTTCCTTAATGGCATCAAAGTCCAAACTTGTGCAAAGGACAGTTTGTAATTCATCCTTGTCATTATATTCCAAATGTAACTTAGTTAAAGGATCAATAATATCAATATTAGAAACATTAGAAATCATGCTAAGACGGTTCATGGCCTCGTAGACATTGAATTTTACTACTTCCCCATCGAACTCTATAGTGAGTATCCCACTTCTTACGTTAATCTTCGTTTGTGCGGTACTCAAAAATGGTCTTCTGAGAAGTATGCCTGATGCATTGGCCGAATTGTCATCCTCCATGTCGATGATGTAGAAGTCTGCAGGAAATATTAGCTCGTTTACCTTGATAAGAACGTCCGGTAATACTCCCTCCAGATGCACCACAGATCTATCTGCAAGCTGGATTGTCACGCTTGTTTCCTTTAAAGGACCCGCGTTAAGTAGTTTATAAATTGACAAAGGCATAACATTAATTGATGCGCCTAGGTCACACATTGTTTTTTTAATACCAACGCTACCTATTTTACAGGATATGGAAAACATACATTGGTCCTTATATTTGAGTGGTATTTTTCGTTGCAGAACAGTGGAGACATTTTCTCCGACACTTACCTTTTCATTTCCCAAAAGTCTCATTTTACTCGTGCATAACTCTTTCAAGAACTTCACGTATCGTGGGATCTGCTTAATTGCATCGAGAAGAGGTATGTTGATTTCTACATTTCAGAAGGTGTCGAAGATCTCCTTCTCGTCTCGCTCCTTCTTACATTGGACAAGTTGTTTAGGAAACAGATGTGGTACTACAAATGACTTTTGTGGTACCAACTCCACTGGAGCCTCTGTGCCAAGTTTCTTCCTATCTTGACTAGCGTCTGGGCGCGACTAGTATCGTGATCGCGACTTGTATCATGTACGGGCTCCAAAACCTTTCCACTCTTTAGCGTCATAGCGCTTGCATTGTATTGTGGATTTGGCTCAGTCTGGGATGACAGCTTACCTTGGGACTCCAAATGGCTAACCGTGAGTGCGAGTTTGCTCACTTGCTTGTCTAACTTCTGCAAATACATGTCAGTTTTTTGTTGGAACTTATCAATACTGTTGGCAAACCTTTCCACTATGGCATCCAAAGATGACTTCGGGGGTGGTATCTGTTGATTCTGCGGCGGTCTTTATTGAAACGGTTGATTGAACCGCGGATTTGTCCCATAGCTGAGATTCGAGTGATCCTTCCACCCTATATTATACGAGTTTGAGTAGGGGTCATACCGTCTTTGGGGTGGTCCTAGGAAGTTCCCGACAGCTTTCGCTTGTTCAGTCGAATCCTCTTATAAAATTGGACATGAGTCCGTCGGGTGGTCTAGCTTGGCGTAAATTTCGCATAACCGTGTTGGGCCTGTTTTATCTTAAAGTAAAGTTTGAACAACATTAGTCAGCTTATCAATCTTATCTTCTAGAGACAAAGAACTTAATCCATGAACCCGTCTTGTGGGTTTTGTAACCGGTCGGAATTGTTGAGAGTTGGCAACTATGGTTGAAATCAACTCTCTCACTATTTGAAGTGTCATGTTAACAAGCACCCTCCACTTGCAGCATCTATCATTTTTATTTCCATCGAGAGTAAACCCTCATAAAAATACTGCAAGAGTGACTGCTCAGTCAGTCCATGTTGTGGGCAGCTTGCACACAACTTTTTATATCGCTCCTAGTAATCGTAGAGCGACTCAGTGTCTTTCTGACGGATTCCTACAATGTCCCTCCTTAGTTCGGCTGCTCGGGCTGCAGGGAATAACATGTCAAGAAACAAACGAGACATGTCAGACCATGTATTGACAGATTTCAGAGGTAAATAAAATAGCCACTCTCTAGCAGATTCGGCTAATGAAAACAAAAAAGCACGAAGTTTGATTTGGTCTTCTGTTACTCCCTAAGGCTTCATGCTTGTGCACACCATATGGAACTCCTTAAGGTGGGTGTGCAGATTTTCATTTTGTAGTTTACGAAAAATGGGCAGTAGGTGGATCAAACCCGACTTTAGCTCGAACGACGTTCCTCCTGCTGGATAGGTTGTACATAAGGGTTGTTGTTCATTCGGTGCCGCTGCGAGTTGGCGTATAGTTTGTTCAGCCATCTCATCTGGTTCGTCAAAAAATTTTTCGGTGTAAGATATAGTTTCAAATTCAGGATTTAGCCATTTACCACGTCGTATGGCTTCTCTTCCTAGTTATCGGGCCAATTCTCAATTTCTGGCTCAAACTTTAGATTTCTCGGTTCTGATCTGGTCATAAGGTAGTCAAACAAAGGTTAAAAAATATCTCCAATCCCCAGCAACGGTGCCAAAATTTGATCGGCGTCGAATCCACCAAATATAATTCCTACTAAATACTCTGAATAGTAGTAAGAGTAGTAGTAGCGTCAAGTCCACAGGGATTGGTGCTCTAATCAACTTTCGAGTTTGGCTTATGAACAGAATGTCGTGTCAAGGGTCGTGGCTAGAGTTGTGCCCACGACTCAAAACGTACAAGCTAAAAAATAAGCAAATAAATAAGTAAAGCGGGGGATTTCGAAATTGATTAGAAATTAAATAATCAAAACTGCTAAGATAAATAATTAAATAAATCAAAAATTAAATTGGGATTTGCAATCAAATGTAATGAGCCTTAGCCTTAGACTCAGTAAATTTCGTGCTGAGAATCGATCTTAGAAAATTGATCTTTTCCTTCAAACGATAAGCTGGTTATAGTGGTTAAGAATGTCCTAACCACTAATTCTTCCTCTCGTAGCTGGTCCCGGTACGACCTGCAAACCAACCCTTACCGATTATCTAACCGAGATACACGTGTTCCCGATTCAAGATTCCGGTAGCCTTGCGTTCTGAAGAACCTAACTCGAATTAACGACATCAATCGTGTGGGTCGTTTAAACCCGATCACCTCTTCCTCGATTTGTTCTCGGAGATCCAAATACAGCACGGCCGATTCATTTCTCCAACTGTCAGAAAACACGACTCCAACCCAACGAGCTCTTTTTGACTTGAAATCGAATTATCCTTAAGGGATGAGTTGTCAATCCCGATACTTAAGAAAAAGGACAATACCGATTGGAAAGATTTTAGGCGCGAGTACGAATCTTACAATTCTCGATCGGAAAGAACACCGGCCTAAAGCTAAGATGGAATTTAGTGGGGCATGAATTTATTCATGCTTGAAAGTTGTGGAAAATGATGGATTTATATGGAAGGTGATAGAAATTGGAAAGAAATAGTACTTGGCCGAGTTTGAAGCGCGAGGTTATAGATTTTTTTACTCGATAACGTACCAGCAAGTTAAGGCTGAGCACTAGTTGCCTTCGGGTTTGTTACAACCCGTTAAGATTCACTTATGGAAATAGAAACGAGTAACGATAAATTTCATTAGTGGGTTGGCCTTGACATCTACTAAGAAGGATATTGTTTGGGTTATCGTGGATTGATTGACCAAGTCCACTCATTTTATTCTGGTTCAGACGGACTACTCTCTGCAAAAGTTAGAGAAGCTCTATATATCCAAGATTACAAGACTATATGGGGTTCTTGTTTCAATAATATCTGATAGAGATCATCGCTTCATTTCTCAGTTTTAGAAGAAATTGCATGAGGCTCTGGGTTCGAGATTAGACTTCAGTACTGCGTTCTATCCTCAAACCGATGGTCAATCTGAGAGGGTGATTCAGATACTGGAGGATATGCTTTGGAGTTGTGTAATTGATTTTCGAGGTAGTTGGAAGGATTTCCTGCCACTAGCTGAGTTTATCTACAATAACAGTTTCCAGTCTAGCATCCAGATGGCACCTTACGAGGTTTTGTATGGTCGTAAATGTCGTACTCCAATATGTTGGATTGAGTTGGGTGAGCGTCAGATTTTGGGTCCTGAGTTCGTTTCTGAGACCGAAGATAAAGTTAGACTGGTTTGGGATCGTCTGAAGACGGCTTTTGATAGATAGAAGTCTTATGTAGATTTGAAGAGGAGAGATATCGAGTACTCTGTGGGTGACTTCATTTTTCTTAAGGTTTATCTATGGAAGAAAGTTCCGAGATTCGGTCATAAGAGCAAGTTGAGTCCTAGGTTTATTGGGCCATATCGGATTCTGAAGCGTATGAGACCGGTCATTTATCAGTTAGAGCTACCTCTAGAGTTAGACCGTATCCAAGATGTGTTTCACATCTCTATATTCAGGTGGTACCAGCTTGATCCATCTTACATTGTTTCTGTTGAGGAGATTGAGATTAAGTCTGATTTGACTTTTGAGGAGGTCCCGGTTCAAATTCTGGATCTTGATATTAAGGTTCTGCGGAGGAAGTCTATTTCACTAATAAAGGTTCTATGGCGGAATCACAGTACTGAAGAAGCCACGTGGGAACCTGAGGACTCAATGCATCAGCAGTATCCTCATCTATTCTGATTAAGTAAATTTCGAGGTCGAAATTTCTTTTTAGAGGGTAGACTTGTAAAGTCCTGGTAAATTAATTTCTATTTCTATAAATATCTGTCACAAGTGTGTATCTACTTCAGTGGTTAAGTGTTTCTGCGTATGTGTGAGAGGTCTTCAGTTCAAGTTTCACTTTTGCCAAATTTTATCATTTTTCTGATCCTAGCCTTACCCTTTTTGAATGGGTTTATATTAAATTATCTGTTAATTCATATTAGAATGAGCTTGCTGGTTCGAGTGGTAAGGGGGTTGGTGTGTTGGAGGCCTTATGTTCGAGACCCTACGCGAGCGTGGAAGTTAATTTTTGCTTGGTTGTGTGTTAGAGTTTTGGTGGAGTTGGGTTTCTGAGAAGGTTGTTTGTTAATGGGTTAGTGGGAGAAATTTGAGGGATTTGGGAATTAATTTTTATTATTTTTATGCTTTTTTTCAAAAAATTTCCCTCTTTCTAGAAAAGAAAACTGATGTCAATTTTGTGTTATTTCCCTTTTGCTTTTTCGTTTTTCAATTGCTGCTTTGCTCTATTTTATTTCAATTAGTCGTTAAATGTCTGTAATTTGTTTCTCTATTTCCTTCAGTTGTTGGTAAGTGGGTCTAATGCTCTATAGTTTCGATTTCCAAATTGTCAATTGGAAGTTTATATTTTCTATTTTGGCAGCAGTGAATCGTGTAGAGTGGGGCTCTCCTCGTGTTGATTTGTAGTCAAAATCATGCGAGGTGTTAGGGGAAGTGATGAACGGTTGAATTGAACTTTTGTCGATTTCGTGGTTTTGGATTAATCTCGATTTTAGACCAATTTTAGGGGTTTTCTATGTCAATTTTAGGTGTTTTTTGGCTTGGGAGTGTTTTCGCATCGAAACCATATCAGGTGTGTTCCCAAAACGTAGAAAAACGACATTACCACAACCAATTACGAATTTAACATCGTAAAACAGAAATGTGCAAACACACTTACCGCCGATAAGAACAACCCCTATTGCGGTTATGCTCTTGGAGCGAAATCCACAGGTTCACCAATTACTCCTACGCAATACATCGTAGAGAATCAACCTCCCTTTCTTCACACCATTTAAAAATTCAAGAATAAACCCAACAACTTACTGAAATTGAAACCTACAGACAAGTGAAATCCTTATTTACCCAACTGTACGTAAAACACTGGAATTCTGGATTGCTACGAGGAGAAAACAAAAAGGGGGTGAACAAGATTAAATGAGAATCGAAAAATGAAAAACACAGAGAAGGAAAAAGAAAACGTCAAACAGAGGAGGAAAGCAGAATTGACGTCAGAAAATATTTAGGAAGAGAGAGAAAAAAATAATTAAAAATTATAAGTTAAAATCAAATAAAATCCCTTATACCTCAAATTTAGGCATGATCCACTTACATAAACTTCCAAACCCATCCAAACTCTTTCAGACAACCGAGACAAAAATTATCACCCTCGCTCACGCAAGGATTCAAACACAAAACCTCTAGCAAGCTAAAAACACAAAACCTCCAGCAAGCTAACTCCTTACCACTCGAAACAGCAGACTCATTCTGATATGGATTAATAGACAATTTTATATAAACCCATCCAACAGGGATAAGGCTTAGATAAAAAATAACAGAATTTGCCAAAAGTAAGACTTGAACCCAAGACCTCGAACACACACCCAGAACATTTAACCGCTAAAGTAGATACATATTTGTGTTAGGATTTACAGAAGCAGAAATAAATTATTCAGGGTGTTGCACATTCTATTTATATCAGGGCCAAAAGCTGGTATGTTAGGTATATGACTTATGTATAACATGACTTCACTTACAAAAGTGGAATTCATAGTTTGGTAGTGGCATCATTTCACTACTTTTAATAATTTTTGCATGAATTATGAAAAAGAAATGTGACCACGAGTCATTCACTAGGGACAAATTATTCTTGTTACTTTTTTTTAGTAATAATTTTTTTCATCGTGGAAAGATGCAATAGTGAACATGATATAAACTAGGATCATATTGGGTGAACAAATTTAAGCCAAAGAGATTAAAGATATCATATAAGGATATCACACTAATGACAAGGTCATTGGACAAAAGCATAAATCTAAATTGCTTTTATAATAGTATATAATTAATGTGGAAATCAGTCTTCGTACTTTTTATGTATTGATCCATGACTAAATAATGTTGTAATTAATAAACGAAGGGTCAGAGCTTAATTACAAATTGTTTAATCTCTAATTATATATGTTCGATCAACCCTTTATTTAGCCCCTTATTTAGCTTAACACAATTGTGTAGGGATTGCAAATTAGAATTGTTGTGATAAATGGAAAAAAAACAATGAATGAGAAATAGATGCATGAAATACTATATATGCATTTTCTCGAAAAGAATAAGAGGTGACTTAGAAATTAATTTAATATCACTAGATTATTTGGGAACCACCAGGGGAAATGGAATATGTTCTGAAGGAGGATAGAGAAGGTAGAATAGTTGAAAGGTTGATCATCATGTAGTTGATTTAACTCTTCAAATCTCACTTCTTGTGCCCAAAAACAATTGAGTCCAAAGTGAAAAAATTAAATTAATTAATTATCGCGCAATTTCAATTAATATGACAATTAATTTTTTTACTTATAGACTTTAATATGGTATAGTAGTCATGATTTTTGACAGAATTATAATTGGATTGATAAAATAATTTAATTAATTAATTATTAAATAAATAAATAATATTTTAAGAATAAAAATTTGAATTTTAGGTTGAACAATTATATGAGCTTGTTTTAATTTATTTTAGAAATAGACTACACATATAAATGTAGCCAATACATGAAAGACCTAATGAAGTCATTTACCATAAGGGTGGGTAGCACATTGAGAGAAGCCCATAAAAGAGTATGCCTTCCACCACAATGAGTCCTAGTGGTACTAGAGGTTTTCCATTAAAATATTGTTTTTATCTCTTTTCATGTTCTAGCAGAACTTTTATGATTTTTTCTTATATATAAGGATTATAGGATAGTCGAAAATATAGAACAATAATAAGTGGATATTCTGTCAAAGTTTAGTTAAATTTTATTTGAGTTCAAATAAATTTTACTTTTCGTAAGTACTGAATTTCAGATTTGTGAGATTATAATTGCAACTTCCTTGGCAATTATAATTCAAATTTGTGATTACAAATTTTCAATTTTGGTTTTCCATAGAAAAAGTTAACTTTCCCCTAAGAAAGTTTGAATTTTCGTTTTATGTTTAATTCTTAATAAGAATCCACTCTCTTAGTATTTGAAGATTCGAGAATAGTAGAGAATATCATTCAATCGAAAGCTAGAAGGATTTAAATGCTAGATCTAAGATTCAGTGAGACTCCCTAGCTGGAAAACACAAGAACTAGATTTGGTGAGATTTATTACTATAGATATCACAACTAAAGATCCAGTTTTATGAAAAAAAATTCAAGTTTTGTTGCACAATAACCAATTTTTCCAACAATGCAATATGGTCCCCAGTTGGTTGTTTTTCCTAAAAATATTTTTGGGTAATTTCTTATTAGATCACTAAAGTAGAGTAGAGGAGTTCTCACAACCTCACTGTCTCTTTAGGAATTATATCAACATAGTAGTCAACTAGAATTAATACATGAGCACAAATTATAGAATTAAATCGTTGTCTTATTCTTAAGTTTTAATCCTATTTCAATTACTAAGCCACTAACATAAGGATTTCCCATCCGCATAAATAATTTTGCTCATTTTAAATTGGAAAACAACATAAAAGATATTAAAATGAGGTATCACAACCAAAGAATTACGTCAAATTAAGACAACTTAATAATAAAGAATCTCTAAAAGAGTTATTGTAATTTACAAGAAAATTAAAAGTTTAAAGTAAAAACAAATTATTACAAAACTAAAAACAAATAAAAACTACTAAACCAAACTCTCCAAACTTTCTATACTTTCTAACCTAAGAAAACGTAATCAAAAGTTTAAGGCAACCTAAGGAATCCAACATGCTTCTACCATTTACAAGGCTTTTCTAAGGCAAGATCTCAAGCTAGAGCGGAAAAGACCAAAAGCCTAATTAATTTAATAAATATCACAAATTTGAAACTCGAGTACTGACGAAAAGTAGAACATATTCTTACTTTTTGTGTTTATGTAAAGTGAATTATTTGCAAATAGATTCAGACTTTTTGCATTTTCCAGCTTTTTCCTTTTTCCACCTCTTTCGAATATGCTTTTTTTTTCTCTTGAACTCAATCTAATGTCTACAAGAAGACTTTGGAAAAGCTTTGTAACTCAAGAACACAAAAACATTAAGAATAACTTAAAACTAATTTTTTTCAATAGCTAATGGAAAAATGGACCTATTTATACAAAACTAACTAAAAATTAATTAAGAACAATGCAAATGTGAGGGAATTAAGACTTAAAATATATAAGCATTTGCTCATCATACCCCTACACTCACATCTTTTCTTGTATCGATGGGACTCTATAGGTGGCTTGAATGCTCCTTAGACTCCTATTGGTTTTTGAGGATTGAAACCTTTGAGTAAATTGGGGGAAAGATTACGAAGGCCTTAAGGATCAGTGTGTCAAGTACCAAGGTGATCATAAAGGGAGCATGAGTGGGGCATTCAAACTTTTTGGAGGAAAAGATCGTTGCTACTTGGGGTATCTTATGATGACGAGTCTATGAAATGCAAGGGACAATCATGGATGTGCCACATGAACTCCTCAAACTCCTCTTAGGGAGCTATAACTACGAGGTTAATAAAAATGAAGAGATATAAAAATTTTAAGAGATTGACGTCTTAAGCACCGATGGATTATATGAGGACCTTAAAGAGGTTATGGACTCTTTAAACCCCTCAGGGTTGAAGGAATTTAAATACATTTGTATGTGGTTTCAAGATAAAGGGAAACTTTGGGTGATAATAGAAACTTGCAAGATCTAAGGTCGAGGTTAAGTGTTGGAGGACCTTGAGACGAAAGAGGCTTAATTTCAAAGTCAAGTTAAATATTTATCTTAAACTAAGTTTTTGAAAAAAATATATTTAAAATTTTTAAAGCGTTAATGAATAGTGATTAAGTCCTTTGTTCACCGTCAAAAGACTAAAGTTTAAAATCTATTGTCGTGTTTTCCCTTCAATTTGTAATATGTACTTAAAAAATTATGAATACAAATAGACTCACAGCTCCAAATATCTAGAATATATTTGGGTTTGAATCAAAATAAATTTGGACGACTAGAATATATTTAGAAACAGAACAGTTTATGTAATGTGAAAATCAAACCTAAAACCTGATATTTGAACAAGTTAAAATATCACAATTTTGACACTAAAAAGGTTTCCATAGGTCCATATTGATGGGCTTCGGCTTCGAATCCATTACGTTTTGTTTATCGTTTGAATATCATTTATCTATCCCTATCGTGGGCAAATGGCCCATTGGAATTAGTCATAGCTAAATATTAATACAGAAACCAGAGTTTGGTTCTGCAGAAAGTTCCGAGGAGAAAAGAAATGGCAGGAAGATTGAGCAACGTAGCGTCACGTATAATGGGCGGAACTGGCGTCGTATCGCGCTCCGTCGCCTCTTCTTTTCGACTCCGTTCCGGTATGGGTCTCCCTGTCGGCAAACATATCGTTCCCGACAAGCCCGTAAGCTCAATCACTTCATAATTCTTCAGATCTATTCAGTTAAAATCATTAAAAAGACTAACCCAAAACCCTACAATTTTACTCCTGCTGGAACCTTTCAGCTTCCTGTAAATGACGAGCTAATTTGGGACAATGGAACTGCATTTCCAGAACCTTGTATTGATCGAATCGCTGATACCGTCGGAAAGGTAAGTAAGTTCTCTATTTAAATGTTCATTTGCGTTTTATGGTAGTGGGATTTTGGATTATTTGAAGAAATTACTCTTTTTTTTTTCTCTGTTCTTGTTCCTATGTTTCATTTTTCTGGGAGTAGTATGAGGCATTAGCTTGGATGTGTGGAGGCTTGAGCTTCTTTGCATCGTTGGGATTTTTGGCTTGGTGGAATGATAAGGCCTCCAAGATTCCATTCGTGAGTTCAAATCTCTGACTTGATTAGTTGACTTTGCCTTAGTTCAATTCAATTTTCTTTATGCTGCATTTGGGAATATGAAATTGAAACTCTTGGATTTGGATTTCATTTGCTATATAAATTGTGAGAATGAATTGTATATATTATGAATAAATTAGATGAATTTCAATATAATGCGTTTTTGGAAAGTATAAAAAGCATGAATTTGTTAAATTCCTTGGGAATTTCAAATTCACTACTAGGCATCCAACAAATCCAGGGATTTGAGAAACAATCATGAGTAATATATTTGTATGTGTATTATCACTCAATTTGCACTATTCTCGAAATTCAAATCCAAAGTTTGAAACCCAAGACCCCAAATGCTACCTTATAGTTTTTTTAACGTGTTCATGTAATATTAATATTTGTAGCTTAGTGGTGTTTTGGATATGTTTGAAATTGGGAAAATAGGAATGTAGGATAGTGACCGGATCAAAAGGTACCATAATGTCACTCATGTTTTAAGCTGAGAAATTTTGAACTTCAAGCTCGAGTGAGTCATTATCCCAGAATAGGGGGATATGTGAACTACCTGCTTTAGGATGGAAGATATTTCATGCTAGAGGACTCTAGCCTGTTTTCTCAACAATGATTATGGTTGAGAGGATGAATTTTGCAAAGGTTCATGATAGAAAGCCCTTGTCTTTGGTTTTCCCTTGCTTGATTCTCTGATGAACTTAGAAATATTTTCAGAAATGCATTTCCCCTGTTAGATGTGTTGAATTGTTGAGGAAATCCCTTCCATTGGGGGCTACTGGCTAGTTTGGCCTTCTGTCTCATTATTCTGCCTGCTGGAGTTTGAAATCCGTCTCATGCTCAGTTAGCAACTTTGACAATATATTTTGGGCTTCGCAAGAAGCCTTTTTAGGGTATATCTTTTGACAATATGCTAGCACTGCCATGTCAATTGCATAGATAATTAAAGTTATTTTGTTTTTGAAAGGTATAATTGAAGTTCTTGAGAGTTCACATTAGATATTTTATGGTAAATCAATGGAAACCACTGTTTACTTGTGCTATTTAAACAATGATGTTTCTGCTAGGTAAGTGGAAGTCTTCTGCTTGCTTTGGGTTTAGTGATGTCTATTTTAGAAGATTCCTTATCCTTTTTATTTTGTATGGCTTTTAATTCCTTTCTTCAATGGTACATCCATCAACATTTCATGTTGTGTGTCATTAGCAGCCCAAAAAGTAGCTAGAGAGAAGTAACCTACATGTCATTAATTTGGTGTAAATTTTTGTTGCTTGCAAGAGTTTAGTTTGTTACAGTCTTAATGTTATGTTACTTGCTGGTATACGTTGTTTGATATTTCTCATGCTGATTGATATCTTTTCCCTACTGTTAAGCAGGCACCAAAAGTATATCCATATGACAGCCTGCGAGTGGAGCTTGGTGGAGAACCGTAGGTAGATCCATATGCAAAGTTCTATACATCTATTGTTCGTTTCACTTGTGTCCTCTGTTCTTTATTGGTTTACTTTTGGAACTTAAAAACAATTAAATAATGGATTCTGTGGGCTTGTTGCTGAAACTAACATTTTGAAATTTGAACAAATAACCCAATGTGTTTTGGTTCATAAAATCTTATTAAAAGATGCGTTGCCTCCTTTTTATTTTCAAAGGGTTGGTGCCAAATTTTGCAGTAATTAGATGATGCCATATGGCTATAATGTTACAAAAAGTAGATTGTGGTGTAGAACAGTTTGTCCATTCCATGTTAAAGAATGAATGATAAACAATTACTTAAAGCTGTACTTACAATTTGTTTGAGTAGAGCTTCTAGGCAGTTGAGTAAAGTTCCAACCTTGACAAGTCTCAATAAAGTTATGTAACCTATAACTGTTTATAAATAGGTAAGCAGTGCAACGTTGGGTTCTCTGTTTCTAAGATTCGGGTCAAAGTATAGGGTCTAATAGCATAATTTGACCCCCACCCCCCCCCCAAAAAAAAAGGAAAAAAAAAGAAGAAAAAGAATAACCCTAAGCGAAGGCTATATCCTATAGACTAAACGGTGGTTAACAAGGTTAAATAGACAAGTAAGGAAGTGTGGCAAACAAAAAAGAGAGTAGGGCGTTGAAATTGGAGCTCTGTGAAACTGAACTTGCCTGGAAATTAGACACAATTTCACACAAATTCAAGTGTAGATAGGACATACAATTTTGCAATCAACCGGCAAATAGCAAGGGTGCTAATCGCATTATTGTAATCCCGAACTTAGATTTGGTAAGTAGATCGAGTTTATTCTGTTAGGATTTTTTTTTTTATAGATTTTTCTTAGGTCAATTCTAAAATGAGTAGAGTCATAGATAATTAACCATATTAACCATACTTAGTCTTAAACTGATTAGTGACTAGCTATAAATTTCGTGTCTAGCTTGTTAAAAAGTTTTTTTTTTTTTGGCATATTATGTCATCCTGGAGTTTGGAAAGTGAGAGGATGAAGTGCCCAATAGCCTACTCACTATGTATTGTTGTAATATGGTTGCATACGCTAAAGATGAAAATATATTATTGGATATCTTCCAAGATATAAGCACTTATTGGACATGGCTCTATATTATTTTTCCTTACAGAACATTGAAAAGAAGCCAACTAAGTGCTTCTAAGAATACACCCAACAATGTAGAGACCTTGCTACGCCAATACAACTATTATGAAATCTGGTGCATTGACTATAGTATATTTGTTTGTAAATTTATAATTTTTTTTTAAATTGATTGGTTAATAAAATAATTCATAGATTAAATTAATATATTTTGTATAATTTTTCTCATGTAATTTTTGCATGCAAAGTAAAATAGAAGCAAATATTAGCTCACTAATTGTCTAATGTTTAAACTACTACTAAATGGTATTACATAGTTGAATCGTAATACGAAAAGACATTATATTAGTAGACGAATCTAAACATGTCCTTAGTCTAATCAAAATGAGCAAACTGATCAAAAGACTAATATGTCGTATATTAAATCCAATTGGGAAGATTCCATATCTTGGACATTAGAGTAGATGATTCTTAGAGATAGAGACATAGATGTGACTGATTAGACCCAAGAAGAATAGATCTTGAATCCATTTATGGATTTATTTACTTGTGACGTTCAAAGTGTAACATACCTTAATCTTGAGTGGATGACAAAGAAAGTATGCGTGACTCATATACTTTTATGTAACTAAATCCTGAGTTCAAATAAATAAGGAATCGAAAGCTAGTGTACTAGGTACACGACTTTTGCAGTATGTAGCGTCATTCAAAACATTGGAATTCATAACCCAATATATGAGTAAATGATATATTCTCATTGGCATTACATGGTTGATGAAAAGTAAGTGTGGTCATGATTCGTTCGTCTTGGTGATGAATGACTTAGATTACTATTTGATAGTAATTAACCTTTCATGAATGAAGATATAATGATTACCATGAGATAAAATAAGATCATATTGGGAGAATGGATTTATCCCAAAGACATTAAAGATAACCTATGAGGGTAACACTTATGACAAGGTGATTGGATGAGCACTAATCGAGTTGCTTTTGTAATGGTATGTCGTTGGAGAGAGCTCAATCACGATACTATAGCGAAATGACTTCATGACTAAATAAGTTTATAATTAATAAGCGAAAAGCTGAAACTTAATTATAAATTATTTCAGCGCTAATCACATATCCAATCAGTCCCTTCGCTAGATTGTTGAAACTAAAAATGAATTGCATGTTGAATCAAGTTGTATATCGTTTTTGAGGAGGGGCTAGAATTAAGTTGTATATTTTTATAATAGCAAAAATAAAAAATTTCTATTTTAACAGAATATATCTTTATAAGTTTTAAATGATTAAATCAATTTTTTTTTCATTTTTAGAGGGCCAAAGTACAATTTTACTATATACTAATTTAAAATTTATAAATTATAAAGGGATTAAAGTTGAAAATTATCATTTTAGTGGGGCCTGGGCTCCTGTCAACCCATCTGGCTTCTCCCCTTATTGTAGTTGCTATATCCTTTAACTAAAACAACATAACTTTTTTTGTGAATACTATGTGAAAATAGTAAGTTGACATGATAATATGTTTGGTGTATAAGAATTTAGAAATAACAAAATTTAACCTAATTAATTTAAAAGTTGTTATGTGGTTAGACTAAAATTTTAAAATTTTAAAAATGTAAGGACTAAAAATATACAACTTACATATAACCATGAATAAAATGGTATGTTAAGGAACTAAAAGAACTAGATTTTTAAAATAAGGATATAGAGCTAATGTGAAGCAGAAGTTTATTTAAACAAAAAAATCACATTATCAATACAACAGAAGCTTGGTGGAGAGAAGTGCAAGTATGTTGTTGTTTTTAGTTGACCATGATTTAACTCAACTAAGATGAAACATTTCATATGGTAGAAGATCAAGAGTTTGAAAGCAAGAATGAGTTGTGATAATTGAAGTTAAAAGAGAGAAAGTAATGATAATCTAGAACAATGCATGTTGGGAGGATATAATTGGTAAATCAAATTGCAATTATTGGGAATTGGGTGGAATTTATTGAATCTTTTCTATATTTTGATGGCCGAAGAATATATAATATTTAAATTTTCACTCTTTATTTATTTATTTATTTATTATTTTTACAAGTTTAACCTTTATTTTGTAAAATTTAATTTTAGGCTTTTGAATCTTAAACGGGAAAATAAAAAATAAAAATAAAACAAGATTTTACAATAAAAAACACTTTAGTTTTGGGTAGCTAGGACGTGTACTCTCCTTGCTCCTCCAAATTCCTTTCTAATACAAAAATAAATAGAGAGGTTAACATTTTGGTTTTCAAAGGAAAAAGTTGTTGAATGCATTAGTGGCTTTATTTTAGGACATAAGTTACACCCATCATTCTCAAGTTTTTATTACTTAGTCATGTTCTAAGTTAGTGGGCATGATGTTATTTTAAGTCAAATTTCACTTATATAACTTCCAAGTTTTCACTCCAGTTTGAACCATCACCTTTCATTTTCAATTAAATATCATTACTCCTCCTTTCTTTTTTTCTCTTTATCTTCCTAAATAGCCTCATCAAACAACAATAGGTATCCCAGTTATTTTCTTATGAGAGTATCCGAGTGAACCCAAATAGTTTTTAGTCAAAAGCCTTCAAGCCATGGAAGCTAAAACTAGTTTTTCTGCGGTTGCTCCTCTTGTTTTCGATCGATACAACTATTAGATTTGGGCAATGAGAATGGATACTTATGCACTGGATCTTTGAAAAGTAGTACAAGAGGCTTACCAAGTTCTTCATTTACCCAACAATACTACTATCACTTAATTTAAGAATCACAAGGAGATAAAGACTTGAAAGTCAACTTCAAAAGTTTGTTTCTTTGTTGCAATCTCACGAACAATTTTTACTCGAACCATGACCCTTAGTTCAACAAAGGCAATCTAGGACTATCTCAAGGAAAATATCTATGAGATGAAAGGATTAGAGTAATTTAAGCTCTGAATTTCATATGTACAACCATGGAGTCGAAAATTTTGTGCTAAGGCTGCAAGTACTGCTTTATTTCTTAAAAATAGGCTTTTACTAAATTAGTGAATGTTTAGACTATGTTCGACGCTTGGTATGGGTATAAACATTCTTTTCAATTTCTTAAAGTATTTGGTTGTTTTTTCTTTTGTTGGGTTTTTGATAAAGATGAATGAAAGTTAATAGAAGCTTAAGCAACAATGCTTTATGTTTGCTAAAGAAAATAAACAGAATCGGGCTTGAAGAGCAAAAATGAAACACAAAGAAAAGAGAGAGTATTTTTGAAATTCAATGATTTCATAGACTAAAAAAAAAATAAAGGCATTAAGCCATTACATATACCAGTTCATGAGCTGGTCATCACCTAATCATCACCTACTACCACTAAATACATCGAAACTTGAAAAATGAAACTTGTACACTTTAACAAAGCCGATTTATCAACTCAAACACTACCTAATTACATTAAATACATCACAAACCAAGTTCAAAATAAACTAAATTACATGACATCAACTGAGCTAAGAAAAAACTTGTTATTACAGCAAGCATACGTGCTGTAGCATGTTTGCATGCACTTCCTTTGAAAATATTACAGCAGCTTAATCTTCAACTTCATCCACATGACTTCAGTTGTATGGTCTGCTCCTTAGCTGCTTCATGTACTGCATGCATGCCAACTTCAACACTCCTCCTTGGTTTGCATGCTGCAGACTCCAATTTTGGCTCTTAAATCTTCAAATCTTGACACACTAAGGGGGCTTAGTCAAAATATCAGCAAGTTGTTCTTCAGAACTACAATGAATCATCTCCACTTCTCGATCTTGTTCCATCTCCCTAACAAAGTGAAACTTAATCTTGAAGTGCTTTATTCTTCCATAGAACACTGGATTCTTTGCAATTGTAACAGCAGATTGATTGTCACAATTGATCTCTGTTGCTTCCCTTTGGTGTTGATTTAAATCAGACATGATTTTCCTTAGCCAAATGGCTTGGTTGACAGCTCCTGCAGCTGCCACATATTCTGCCTCTTCTACTAATTGAGTAACAATAGATTGCTTCTTTGAGCTCCAACAAAAAATGGCTGAACCAAGAGTAAAAATATACCCTGAGGTACTCTTCATGTCATTTATCGATCCAGCCCAATTACTATCAGCATAACCAACAAGTTTCATACTTTCAACCTTGGTGAACTTGATTCCAAAGGTCTATGTACCTTTAATGTATCTAAGAACCTTTTTTTTTGCAGCTTGTAAATGTTTCTCATTGTAGCAATGCATGAATTTAGATAGCAAATTCACAGTAAACATAATGTCTGGTCTAGTAGCGATCAGATATAGCAAACAACCTACCAAGCTCCTATAGACAGTTTCATTGACCTGCTCAAAGTCACTTTGGCTCGATAGTTTCTCTCCAATGGCAACTGGTGTGCTTGTTGCCTTGCAGTTTTGCATGGAGAATTTGCTCAGAATTTTGGAAACAAAAGTCTTCTAACTTAGGAAGATTTCATGCTGTGTTTGAGTCACTTCCATACTAAGGAAGTAAGACATTTGTCCCAAATCAAACATCTCAAACACTTGTTGCATTTTGCATTTGAAGTCTATCAGCGTTGCTTGATCTCCTCTTGTCACTAGCAAGTCATCAACATATAGAGACACTATCATTTTAGTTTCACTACCTTATTTCTTCACATACAAGGTAGGTTCACTGATGCTTCTTTCAAATCCAAAGCTAGCTAGGTAGCCAACGATCCTGCTATACTAGGCTCTTGGTGCCTATTTTAAGCCATACAAGACTTTCTTCAATTTGTACACCTTGTCCTCTTTACCAACCAGTTTAAAACCCTGAGGTTGTTCAACATAAATTTTTTCTTCAAGAAGACCATTGAGGAAGGCTGACTTCACATCGAGCTAATGAATTTTTCATTGCAACTGTGCAGCAACAGCAACTAGTAGCCTTATGGTGTTAAGCTTGGCCACTGGTGCAAAGGTTTCAAAGTAGTCAGTGCCATATTTTTGGCTGAATCCTTTTACTACTAGCCTTGCTTTTAGCTTGTTCAAGCTTTCATCAGCATTGTTTTTGGCTCGAAACACCTATTTCACCCCAATGACCTTCTTGTTTGCTGGTTTCTCAACTAGCTGCCAGGTTTGATTCTTCTCAATCATACTAATTTCATCAGCCATTGCCTGTTTCCAGCCTTGTTGAGCTTCAGCCTCTTCAAAACAGCTAGGTTCAATTGCAGTCACTTGAGCTCTTTCATAAATCTCCACCAATGGTCTAGTGCCCCTGACTGGTTTATCATCAATGTTTATTTTAGGACCATTTTGATCAACTTTAGTCTGATCTGTCAGAAAATCTTCAGAGACTGCCCCTGGTTCATTCTTCTCCCAATTCCAACTTGATTTCTTATCGAACACTATATTTCTGCTCACAAGCACTTTGTTGCATGAAGGATCCAAGATTTTGTAGCCCTTCTTCACATTGCTATAACCCGCTAGGATACCAGGTTGAGCTTTCTTGGCCAACTTGTCCCTTTTAACATCAGGAATATGTGCATAATAGATGCAGCCAAAGACCCTTAAGTGAGCCAATGATGGTTTGAACCCAAACCAAGCTTCAAATGGAGTTTTCTGAACTAAAGCCTTGGTTGGTAGCCTGTTTTAGAGGTAAACAGTAGTGTTAACTACCTCAGCCCACAAGGTTTTAGGCAAATTCCTCTCAAACAACAGGTATCTGGCCATATCCATCAGGCTTCTGTTCTTCCTTTCACTTACACCATTCTGTTGAGGTGTGTAGGTGTTGGTGAGCTGGTGCTTGATGCCAGCTTTATCACAAAAAGATTGAAACTGAGCTGAAGTGTACTCAGTCCCATTATCATACCTCAATATCTTCAGCTTGTAACCTATTTCTATCTCTGCTGTAACCTTAAACTTCCAAAACACTGAGGCTACCTCATACTTATGCTGCAAGAAGTAGATCCAGCAATACCTCGAGTAGTCATCAATGAAAAGGATAAAATACCTACTGCCATTCAAAGACAGTGTCTTCATAGGGCCACACACATCAGTGTTCACAAGTTGCAGTCTTTCAGAAGCTCTTTAGGCTTTATTTGAAGGGAATGGAAGTCTAACTTGCTTTCCTAGTTGACATACTTTGCAAACCTCCTCTTTCTCAACCGAATTAGCAAAGTTTTCAACCAGTTCTTTTTTGGTTAGCTGAGCCATTGATCTGTAGTTAACATGGCCAAACTGTAACACCCATCGCTCGTATCCAACGTCGGGACAAGGTTAGATGTGCTACCAGACTTAAACTCAACCAATTGTATAAATTCGGCCGTAAAATTTTGATCGATTTAAAACTTTTCATTTCACAATATATTTTGTCCCTCAAACGGGCTTACGAGGCCCAAAACATACATTTGGGGTGATTCAAGACCAAACCGAGGACTCAAGAAAAACTTGGAAAATTTCATACTTTAAGGCTCCACACGTCCGTGTGGGAATAGGGCACACGCCGTGTCCCGTACCCGTGCAGCCAATTTAATTCCACAATTTTTCTTAAGATAAGTACAGACTTCACACGGCCTGGACACACGCCCGTGTCTATAGCCTGTGTCCATCATACGGCCATGACACGCCCTTGGCATAGCCCGTGTGCAAAAACCTGGGTATTTTGTTTCTGACGTCAGCATCCCTAAAATGTCACACGGCCATGGCACACGCCGTGTACTAGGCCGTGCCTTCCACACGACTGAGACACACGGCCGTGTCTCAACCCGTGTGATTATTACCATGCATACTGACTTGAAATTTCTATATGCAGGGACACACGGCCTTCTCACACGCCCATGGGGCTGTCTGTGTGTCGCATACGGCCTAGACACACGCCCATGTGCCTACCCATGTGGACAATATAAGACTGTTTACCAAGCCTCATTGCCACCCTTGCATACCTATTTCCATGTCAATACTAACCAGTACCAAAAAAAGCATAATAGACACTCATTCAACCATGAAGATGCATCTTTTACAGACTCAAAATGAATGTTGGCCATCATTCAAGGCTTAATGTAAAGTGTGGGATTTATCCCAAGCCAACACATTTGGGCAATCCTTGAAGACACAAAATAATAATGCCTGGCCCTATACATGCCATAATAAAAAATATATATCCAACTATACCGAGTGTTCCGGCTGATAATGTGATCGATATCTCTAACCTCCAATGATCCTTAAGCTAATTAGGTGGCACTAAAAGAAAATGGAAAGAAAGAGAGGGTAAGCATAAAAGCTTAGTAAGTTACATATAAATAAATATACAATAAAAATTTCACCACTAATCATCATACTCATAGCACAAAGGTAAGCATAAGCTTGACTTACTCATTATCGTCTACTCAAGTCACATTTCTATATCGAGCTTGTAACACCCCTAACCCGTATCCGCTACCAAAACAGGGTTTCAGAGCATTACTACCATTTGCAGATCACTTAAAAAAAATTAAAATACTTACCGATTCAATGCATCATATAAAATAAATATATTACCATTCAATCAACAGTTTGGCACTTGTATAAGCATCAAACAACAACATTGTTAGTATACTTGCACATATCTCATATAAATTCAACATTGATATATCTATTTTCTCGACATGTCGTACTTGAGTTTAATAATAGTCTCAACTTACATAATTTCCTTGTATCAACATATCAAAGATAATAATATATGTACATGTCATGAAACATATCATGCTCTTACCGTTTCTTCACAAGCATATGTCATTCATTTCATTATATCAATATTTTATGCTCCATCATTTCCATATATTTTATGTATATTTATTCTGGTAATAGCTTATATCAAACTTAACATAAATTATATTCCATGTACTTATACTTATTTCGTTTATCCATTTTCATAATTATTTCATACAATGCTTTTGTACATATATTTCCATATGACTAGTTCTTGTGAACATTTCACACAACCATTTCATATAACCATTCGTCATTTGATACATTTTACCTGAATATCAATTGTTCAACAGATGTCATAGCGTCTCCCATCCACGGTCTTATTTATCTTTGACGTGATGCCATAGTGTCTTTCAACTATGCTCTTACTCATTTTCTGTCATGTTGCCATGGTATCTTTCAACCATGGTCTTATTCTTTTCATGTCACCTTGCCATGGTATCTTTCAACCATGGTCTTACACATCTCATATCAGGTTGCCATGGTATCTTTCAACCATGGTCTTACACATTTCATATCAGGTTGCCATGGTATCTTTCAACCATGGTCTTACACATTTCATATCAGGCTGCCATGGTATCTTTCAACCATGGTCTTACACATTTCATATCAGGTTGCCATGGTATCTTTCAACCATGGTCTTACACATTTCATATCGATAGCACACTCCATGAACCTCATCCTTACAAAGGGATTACCACCCAAAGCTAAATCCTCAGTAATATAAACTCATAAAGTATTGTCGGGATTACCGGTCCGAGCTAAATCCCAGAACGACAATTACTCTAATGAGCTTGGATCTAAATTACCAGTCCAGGCTAAATTCAGGCCCTAATTCGGATTACCCGTCTGGGCTAAATTCGTTTTACACGTATTCTTCAGGAGGGCTATATCAGGATAGGATCACCCGTCCGGGCTAGATCCTTTTTACCGTCAATTCCTTTTTAAAGATCCATCGAATTTTCTTTTCATTCAACCAGGATTTTTCCCATTTTATCAAATATATCAATATTTCATTAATTTTCATACAATGAACATTCAAATCATATTCACATCAATAACATACAATCTCAAGCATTTAAGAATATAATTCAAGTTACATGAACTTACCTCATTGCTTGTTTGTGTTTATAATTTCATTAATTTGATATCTTTTCTTTTCCATGATCAAGTCTCATATTTGAGTCGTCCGGATCTTTATAAATAAATTTGATCGTCATTTTCATTCATTTCATATTCTAATGCATTTAATTAATGCTCTAGGCAAAATTACCATTTTGCCCCTAAACTTTTAATTAATGACGATTTCATCCTTAGGGTCAGGAAAATAAAATTCTTGCAATTTAATTCTTATTTCCAGCTATTATTCTCATATATATTGGCAGCAATCCATGAATTCTATAAAATATCAGAATTTTTCATAATTTCAACACTTTTCAATTTAATCCCTAAAACATGTTTTCCCCCGATCTTGAATTAAATTAATAATTTCATTCAATTTTGTAGTTTAAATAATAAAATAATCCATTTCATGCAATTTGGTCATTTCTGACATGTTTACAAAATTGCCCATAAAGTTTTACTTTTATTCAATTTAGTCCCTGAGCCTAAAATATGCAAATTAGCCATGCTAGATGAATATTCATACATATTTTTCCTTCTCCTCCTCTCCATTCCACATCCTTAATGTAGATAACACACTTGTAAGTAACATTATCCATAATTTTTATTATTTACTTTTATGAATGTTCAAGCTGTCTATCTGCATCATAGTCACTAAATTATTTATATCTGGATATATAGAACTCAAAATTAAGATCAGATAATTTTCCATGAAACTAGACTCATATATATTCTTACCATAAAATTTTAAGAATTTTTGGTTTAGCTAATAAGTACAGTTTATTCTTTAAATTTACCCCTCTTCTGCTGTCTGACAGTTCTGAACCTTCTTCACCAAAAATTAATTATCTCCTCGTACAGAATTCGAATAATGTTCCCGTTTATTTATTTTGAAAACAGACTCATTCAGGATTATAAAAATATAAATTTAAACCCATAATTATTTTTATCCAATTTTTTATGATTTTTCAAAGTTAGAACAGGGGAACCCAAAATCATTCTGATCTTGTCTCACAAAATTTATTATATCTCATGATTTACAATTCCATTGCTTACATAATTTATTCTATAAGAAACTAGACTCAATAAGCTTTAATTTCATATTTTATTCATCCTATAATTTGATTTCTAAAATTTTTGGTGATTTTTAAAAGTTAAACTACTGCTGCTGTCCAAAACTGTTTTAGTACAAGATATTAATTACCATGTTATAACACCCTTATTTTCTTTTTCTACACCATTTTCATCACTATCTCTTATTTTCTCTTCACTAACATATCAAGAACATAGGAGCTTATGTAAGAAAACTCTACTATAACATTATTTCCATGCTTTGTCAATAATAACAAACTTAAAAACATATTGAAATCTTGATATACTTACCTTGTTCTATTGATACTAATCTTTAACTTGATTTTCTCTCTCCTCCAGCTTCCATTTCTTGAATCCAACTTGATATTCTAACTCCCCATGCTCTCCTTAACATTTTTGTCTCTTGGTAGCTATGGAAATTCATTTGATTTTTGGGTGAAAATGGTGAATTTTTGGTAAAAGGACCAAATTGTAAAGAAAGCAAAACTTTTTTTCTTCCTCTCTTTCTCTCACGTTAGTGCATGGGAAAATATGAATGAGAATTTCTCATCTTCTTTCTTTATATACTAATAAAATAATAATAAAATATCTTATTAAAATATTAATAAAATAATATTTATCTAATTAAATAATTATAAAATATCAAAATATCTCTAGCATCATTATTACTTTCTAGATTTCTCTCTCTTCCAATTGACCATTTTGCCCTTCATTATCTTTTAAAATTCCATCCTTGAGTCATCATTTAATTTGGTAAAATTGTAATTTAGTCCCTCATAGTTCTTCATCTATTCAATTTGGTCCTAATTCATCTATTTTCCTTAGTTTCTAGATCATTCCACTCTTAAAATATTTACACTATTGGTCCTTCAAAATTTTCATATTTACACTTTAACCCCTCAAAATTTGAATATTTACTCTTGTGCAACAAAACTTTTCTCACTTTTACAATTTAGTCCTTTCTTGAATTAATATATCATAATATACTTCTCAATATTGACATAACTCAAAATTTCCCTTTTTGTCATTTTATTTCCTTATTTTACTATATCAAGGATAATATCTTACTGTAAAAATTTTCAGGGTATTACAGAGCTCATTACTCATGCATACCAATTATACTTTCCTTATTCACTCACATTCATAACTTTTACCGTTGAACCTTTTGGAATACTACCGGATATTCTATAAGCCTTAAACATGGGGTGAGTTGCCGATGCCATGTCCCAGACATGGTCTTACACTGATTATCATCGTCGAGGCCGATGCCATGTCCCAGACATATCATACACTGGCTATCATCATCGAGGCCGATGCATGTCCCAAACATGTCTTACACTAGCACTTGTATCTACGCCGATGCCATGTCCCGGACATGGTCTTACTCTGGCTCTCATAATGTGGTTGATGCATGTCCAAGACATATCTTACACTAGCACACACAAGTGACCCAAATGTCACGGCATGAATATCCGGTTTATTTCCTAGGTTTCCAACATAATTTCTACTATCCCAATTATCATTAAGCATTCTCAATTCGCAATCAAGCAATTCATGCTATATCAATTCGAATACCTTTCAAACACCTATAGTAGCAATGTAGTTGTACCATTTACATACAACTTACCTCGGATTACAAAAAGTACTTGACTAGTCGGTTTAGTCGATTTGCTTGGCTTTCCCCCGATCCAGGTTTGAATTTGGTAAGTCTTGATCTATAATAGCAAAATGTACCCATTTAGTCACTAAACAAAATTAAGCAATCTAAAATTCATGTCTTTGGTAAAATGACCATTTTGCCCCTAGACCTTGGCAAAATGACCATTTTACCCCTATGCTTGAAACTTAATTTTTTATTGAATTTTCTCTTGTCTTAGGCCTAACCGAACCCTTTTTACTCTTATAGTAACCCCAAATTCTTACTATTTCACACACTTATCACTTATTTTGCAACTTATGCAAAATAGTCCCTTTAGGTGTTTTCATGCTAACACCTTTCACAAAAGTTGATTAGAACTCTTCTAAGACTCATATTCTTCCATAAAAATTCAGTAATCATCACAAATCCATTCATGTAAAAACCCTAAACTCTTAATTATTTTGCAAAATAGACCCCTCATTTGAAAGCTCATGCTTCAAGGTTCTCAAAAATGCAAAAATCATCAACAAAGGACATCGAAATCACTTACTTGTTGAGGTGATAAGTTTCTGAAATTTCAAAGCTTCAAAAACTCCTCTTTGACTCTATGGCCGGCCAAGCACTCTAAAAAGGGTCTAATTTCCCTTTAAATACCCCCAATTTTAATTCTCTAGCTATTTAACACATTTGGGTACTAAAATGCAACTTTTTCTTTTAATTCGATTTAGTCCTTTTTCGCAATCGGGCTCATAAACATTAAAATTAACTCACCAAATTTTTCATGAACTAATATAATCATACTATAACCTCATAATAATAATAAAAATAATTTTCCAAACTTCAAATTTGTGGTCCCGAGACCACTGTTTTGACTAGGCCCTAGATCGGGCTGTTGCACAAGCCTTTTGTGCCATAACTTGGATCCATCTGAAATAGCTGTGTAGACACTATCTAAGTCTTTTTTCTGGTCAACAACAAAGCTTTTTTCAGCCATGGTCACTAACATGAGTTTGGATCCACTTGGATCACTAATCTGGCATTCCTTACCTTTAAACACCACTGAATAACCTTCTCTAGCAACTGAGCTATACTGAGTAGGTTTCTATCAATTTCAAGCACCAATAGGACATTTGAAACAAGTTTGGTACCTATAAGAGTGTCTATCAGCACATCTCCTTTGCCTTCTGCTTTGATGAAGTGCCAATTTCTAATTTTCACTTTAGTTTTGAAGCTTCTGTCAATTGACTTGAAGATAGTAGCATCAGGAGTTATGTGGTTTGTGCAACCACTGTCAATTAGCTATCCATTAGCAGCTTTTCTTTTGGCAGATGAGCAAGAGACTGCAAAGACTTACTTTTCTTAATTACTGCCTTCTTCTGCTACTTGAGCTTCAACTCTTGGTTGTTGAGATTGCTTTTGCTTCTGCAGACTTTCTTAGCATGGCCTATCTTTTTGTAGAATTTGCACTGCACATCAGGCCTAAACCAACAAACTTCACCTGGATGACTTAGACTTCTACAGTGTAGGTAGGGCAGATATCTTCTTGCACCTTCTGCTCTAGGTTTGTTTGACCAGGTCTTCTTTCCTTTGTAGTGAGAGGAGATCGAGATAGGTTTGTTCCTGGCTTGGAAGGCATCTTCTTGATGCTACTCCAGTCTGCTGGCTCTCCTTTGCTCTTGAGCATAAAGAGCATTGATTAGCTCTATCAATGAGATGTTGGTCAGGTCCCTCGAGTCTTCAAGGGATGATATCTTTTCCTTATACCTTTCAGGCAAGGTTGAGATCACCTTCTCTACAATTCTTGCTTCATTAAATTGTTCTCTAAGTAGTTTGATGCTGTTCATTACAACCATAATTCTGTCTAAGTATTGCTTTACTGTTTCTTCCTCCTCCATCTTTAAGTTTTCAAAACTATTCTCAAATTCAGTAGCCGTTGTTGCCTTGTTCTTTCAGTCCATTGGAACTCCTCTTTCAACTTATCCCAGGCCTGTTTTGGTGACTCACAAGCCATGATCCTTGTGAAGATCACATCTGACACACTGTTTTGAATACAAGACATAGCTTTATGCCTTTTGGTTCTTTCATCTGCATGCTGCCTGATCTCATCCACTGTTGGATTGGCTCTAAGAGGTACTGGTTCAACATCTGAGTTGACAACCTCCCATAGGTCAAATGTTTGTAAGTAGGTCTTTATTTTTACTATCTAAATGTGGTAGCCTTCTCCATTGAAGACAAGTGGTGCAGCTGGTGAGAAACCTGAGGAAAACATGGTTTTAAAAATTGAAATATAACAAGTCCACTAAGAATTTAGCTCTAGATACCAATTGTTGGGTTTTTGACAAAGATGAATGAAGGTTAACAGAAGCTTAAGCAACAATGCTTTATGTTTGCTAAAGAAAATAAACAAAATCGGGCTTGGAGAGCAAATATGAAACACAAAGAAAAGAGAGTATTTTTGAAATTCAATGATTTCATAGACTGAAAAAAAAAATAAAGGCATTGAACCATTACATATACCAGTTCATGAGCTGGTCATCACCTAATCATCACCTACTATCACTAAATACATTGAAACCTAAAAAATAAAACTTGTACACTTTAACAAAGCTGATTTATCAGCTCAAACACTACCTAATTACATTAAATACATTACCAACCAAGTTCAAAACAAACTAAATTAAATGACATCAACTGAACTAAGAAAAAACTTGAAATTACATCAAGCATACATGTTGTAGCATGTTTGCATGCACTTCATTTGGAAATATTAAAGCAGCTCAATCTTCAACTTCATCCACATGACTTGAGCTACACGGTCTGCTCCTTAGCTACTTCATGTGCTACATGCAGGCCAACTTCAACAGCTTTACCTAGTAGCTTTAGGTTAAGCGAGTCAAATTAGATAAAAAAAAAAGGCTACCATAAGCACTTTTATGGGTTATAGTAGAGTTCCAACGCTTACAAGGTTTTTTAGCCTAAAACAAGAAACTTTATGATAAGTCGAGATATGCATTTTATAGAAAATGAAAAATAAAGTTGAAAAGATCCAAATGGCGTCCAAAATACCATTACTTAGAAAAATTCTGATGAGATAGTGAATAAACCTTATGTTAGATGTACTAGGTTGGATAAACCTAATGTTAGATGTACTAGGTTTCTTTATGATATTTATCAATGGTGCAATGTTGTTGTATGCGAACCTACAGGGTATGAGGAGCAAAAGGATTAAAATGGATAACCACAATATAGGAGAAATGTCTATGATTGAAAAAAAAATGACTTGGGAGGTGGTTGGTAAACCACTATACAGGAAAGTGATTAGGGAAAAATGGGCGTTCAGAACCAAGTTAGAATGTTGATGGCTCTCTCAATAAGCACAAAGCCAGGCTCGTGGTCAAAATCTATGCTCATATTTTTGGTGTAGGCTACTCAAACACGTTTGCACTACTGGCTAGACTAGTTAGAATCAATTTGCTACTTGGTATTGTAGCCTAAAAGAGTTGGAAGGTGTATAATATGGATGTCAAGTTAGCATTTTCCAATAGACTTCGTCAGGAAGAGATTTATGTTGAACAACTTGAAAGGTTTGTAGTAAAAGCATAGGAAGATAAAGTTTATTTTCTAAAAAAAAGGGCTCTTCATGGTTTAAAGCAAGCATCGAGAGCTTGGTATAGTAGGATTGATGAGCATTTGATAAGTTTAAGCTTTAGTAAAAGCCTTTTTGAATTTACTTTTTATGTTAAACACTATGACTCTAACATTATCATTATTTCATTTTATGTGAATGATCTCTTAATTACAAGAAGCAAGTCTCATTACTAAATTTAAGCAAGATATTATGATTGTTTCTGTGATGACTGAACTCAAATTGATGACTTTTTTTTTCTTTCTTTTTTTTTTTTATAATGGAGATCAAACAAAACCAAGAAGATTTTTTCATTTGTCAAAGGAAGTATGCTAAAGAATTTTTTAAAGAAGTTCCACTTAGAAGAATGCAAGATCATGGGTACTCCTATGAATCCCAACGAGAAGCTTAGCCAAGACGATAGAGCTGAGAAATTGGATGAATGACACTGCAAAAGTAAAGTTGGTTGCTTGATGTATCTCACATTAACAAGGCCTAACAATTTTTATGTTGCAAGCATTTTGTCTCATTTCATGCACTGTGCAAGCAAATTCATGCATTGTGCAAGCAAATTACACCTAAAGGCTGCAAAAAAAGGTGGTTAGATATGTTAAAGGGGCCATTAACTATGGTGTCAAGTTCAATAAGTGTTAATTTTTTAGGAAATAAGTTAAACCATTGATTCTTATGTTTTTTGTCATGGCTAATTTAATGGGTAGTTTATTTGTTAGTCATGGATATATTTAGTGGTAGTTAGTCATGTTTCAAGTTATTAAGTTAGTGAGCATGATGTTATTTTTAGTCATTTTTAATTTTGAATTTTGAATAGAAGGAAGATTAAATTATCAGACTATGTAAAATGAAAATGTAAAATGAAGGGTTAAATTTATTCATTTTTTTAGAATTAGAACTAAATTGATAGAATTTATAAACATTAAAAGGTTAAAATTTTGTTATTATTCCATTAAAAAGAGGCTATCCTTATTTAATAAAGGAGTGGCTAAAATATTATATTTTGATAATGTTAGTGATTAAAATAAAAATTTTAAACTTAAATGACCAAAACAAGAACACACCAATAATTAAGTGATTATTTTTATAGCTTACTCTAAAAATATATAAAGAATCAATTAATTTAATTCATTTAACTATTATTTATTTATTTCGGTTGAAGTAAAATGAATAAAATGTCAGAAACTCACATTATCACGAGAATATAAAATTACTTGATTGAGATTAGTCCTATATTATGAAATAACACTATTGCGAAGTTAAGATTAGGGGTTAAAAGTAATATTTGAAATGAAATGTTATATAAAATTTTAAATTACCTTAAAAGTACCTCAAAGCTGTAAACCGAAGGAAGAGTTGAAACCCAAACCAGATATATTTCTTATCATATTAGTCCCAAATCCAAGAATGAAGAAGTTGTTTTAATTTTCAGGAGAATTTTGCTGGTGGGAAATCAAACAGTAATCTTCCCACTGAAGAAATCGAACAGTAAGAAAGGCCAAGGAATCTTTGCCTTTTTTGTGCAGTGATGACCGTGAAGAAAAAATGAGGTTTCTTTTCCCTTACCATGTGAGAAGGCGTGCATCAGCTTCCTCAACAAATTGCTAGTCACGGGCACAACACTGTGCTTCATTGGTTGTAATGCTCCATGGACCACGGCCACTGTGTTGTCTATCAATCACATCTTTACTTTACTCTAGTAATCCAAGGAATAAACGACATGAAAATTTTAAGAATGATAGCGACGTCTTGTGGTAAACCCACTTACATGTCCCATACCAGGATATCTGATTGTGGTCAACAGTTTGCAAAATAAAAATCAGCAATGCTACGCTACCACGTATTCCATTCTTTTTCTTTCTTTATTCTCATTCAATAATTTCATTTTAGAAATATACAAAGGTTACAGTTCCTAATTTTAGTTATTTTGTGAATATTATAAACTTCATGCCCATAAGAAGCTTTATAGATAATTCCATAATAACATCATCTTTTATTTTATATGGGGTTTAATATATTATTTGTGAAGTTTTTAGACTCTACTACTTATAGAAAAAAGAGAGCATATTGTTAGTATATTAAATATTTTCCCATAAACTTTGACAATAGAAGCAAGGTTAGGAGATTAACAAATGTCCTATAGATGTATAGCAAAATATTAAAAAAATAAATATTAACAAAAAAGAGACGCATGACAATTTTTAAAGTTACTTGTGGATAGGGGTGAGCAAAATTCGATTCGATTCGAAAAAATAGAAAAAAATCGAATTTCGAATTATTCGAATCGAGTTAATCGAATTAATCGAATCAACTCGAATTTTTTTTAAATTTCGAGTTTGAGTCGAGTTGAATTCTCAAATTCGAATAACTCGAATAAACTGAATATAAACAATATTTTTAAATTTTTTTTTTTAAATTTTAAACTTTTACTAATTAATAAACCCAAACCCAATTACCCTAGGCCCAAATATTTTATTTTACCCCATTTTTTCCCCACCCCAACCCCAAGCCCGTTTGTCTAGAAATTGTTTTGCCAAAACCCAATTGGCCTATTCCTCCCCCAAAGCAATTCAAACCCCCATGCCAGCCAATTCCAATTATTTTTCTTATTCTCTCTAGACTTTGTTTTTTTTTATGAAACCCTAAAATTAAACTCTCTATTCAAACCCCCATTTCCATTAAATTTTTGTTGTGTTCTTTTTTTTTTTGGAGTAGTGTAGGTTTCTATTGTATTTTGGACTTTTGCTTATGTTTTTTTTTTATTATAATGTTGTTGTTTACTTCGACTCATGCTGTTTACTTTGACTTTTACTTATATTTTTTTATTATAATCTTGTTGTATTTTTTGTTGTTTTTTTAGACTAATGTTGTTTATTTGGGTTGATATTGTGTTGCTTGTATTTTATTCACTTATTTACTTTAATTTTTTGTTGTATGATCATGTTTAAAAACTTTAAAGAAAATTGTTTTTTTGAAAAATTACATAAAAATAAATAACGCTAGAGTTATTTTTTTAAAACTTAACTCGAACAAATATATTCGATTCGATTCGATTCGAATTCCCTCTCACTCGACTCAATTCGACAAAATTTCAAATAAAGTTAAGATGATAAAATAAGATTCGAAAACTTGATTAACTCGAAAATTTTCGATTCGATTCGATCGAATGCTCACCCCTACTTGTGGAAATAAAAAAAACTATATTCCTAGTGTGTCAAATATTAACCCGTATATATATACACATGCACTAGTATGGTTTTAGGTTTCACATCAGGTTAAGTATTTTTTAGGTTAGTCGATAGCAGTGATTACTTTTCTCATCACAGATGCTCTCCGAAAAGATAAACGTGTTGGCCATGGAATGTGGTCCAATTTTTTTTTTGAGTGGAGATCAAACCCTCAACCACATAGTTAAAGGATGAAGTGGCGAATCACCACACCACATCTCATGATTAATTATAAAGTAAAAGATTAAAAGACACAATGTACTCTAAGCTTTTGGACTTTTCATATATTTAGCATTTAGTCCTCATACCTTTATTTTAAAAAAAATTAGTCCATCTAAATTTTGAATTTAAAAATTTTGGTTTAATTATCAATACCGTTAAAATTTATTCTGTTAAATTTGTTGACGTCGCTTTTGAAAATAAAAACACTTGATAGTCATATAATAAAAACTGACATTATAATGAACTTAAATTTAACAAATAATTTTAATAGAGTTAGCAATTCTTACATTCACATAATTATTTTAATTAGTATAAAATATTTAAAATAACTAATGATATTATAAAATTGAGTATCAAATTTTATAAAATATTAAAATATATAAATATTAAATCTCAAATTAAAATATGTTATAAAGACGAAAATTAAAATTTGATGTTTATTATATAATCTTAATTTAAAAAAAAAAGGTAAAGAATAGGATTGAAAATTTTCTATCAAGCTTAAAAACAAAAACAAAAAGAAAAGAAATATAATGGAGTGTCATGAAGGAAGGCTTCATTATATATATATATATATTGCTAGGGCTTGCAATATAAATAAGCGAGGTGTCTTGGATTTGTACATTTAAAAGAAATAAAATAATTGAACAATTTTATGTAATAAATTAACAAAAATTGTTATAAAATTAAAGTATATGATATCAAATCCAAATACGACCAAATAAATACAAGCTGAATACTTTTCCCTTAAAGATAGATAAACAAACTAGAATAGATAAAAGTAGTACACTTACTCAGTCTCAAATCCACGACCACGAGGAAACAAGCAATTACCAATCAACATCATGACTTAATTAGACCTTCAAAGCCACGGTAAACACCAAGAAGACAAATAATTGGAAACAATAATTAGGGACATTGGAAGCCAGATGGAACTTTCTTTGAGCAGACGTTAAGAAGCAAGCTGAGGGAAACTGGGATATTAAGGTTGATGCCCAAAACGTTAGCTTTGAGTGCTGTGCAAAGACAAACAGCAGCTTCAAGATCAGCAAGGCCTTGGAGAAGGGAGCAGCATGGTTGCCCTGGGGGAGAACCAACAGTTACATTGACTAAACCAAGCACCTCAGCACAGACACCTAACTTAAGGGTATCTTGGGGGCATTTGCCTGAGGGGGATGGGGAAGGAGTGGGCTTTGGTTTTGGGTTGGGGAAGGGCAAGAACCGCAAGCACTGACTAGAGAAAAGAAGAGAACGTTGAGGGCAAAAAAGAGGGCAAGCGATGCTGTTCTTTTTGAAGCCATCTTGCCTAATGTACAAGTTATAGTATGGAGAATTTGGAGTGAAGGAAGCGGGTTTTATAGTGCTTTAAGAGCACAACTCGGTTGTATTATAACGTAAGCTTAGTTAATAAAAGTTTACCATAAATCAATTTAATGTTTGCAATTTGAATTGGTTGAGGCAGAAGATTGTTCGTAAACTTCAGACGTTTGTGATTGTGAGGTGGAGATTTACACTAAAATATTAGCAAGTCCCAGCCTCTAATGGTGGAAGAAAATGGGATCCTCAAATCACTTAATCTATCTATATCATTCATCCTAATAGCCTTTATTAATCTGATATTGGGACAGATTTTAATGGTCTTCTAAACAATGGTAGCTAATACTTTATTTTATTTTTTTTACAAAACATCTCCTCTGGCTCTGTTCCGAACTAGGATAGTTACAACTCACAAAAGTTAACTGCTGAAGACAAAATGGATCCAGATTCAGAACAACATAATTACTTCCCTGTTGAAGGATAGCTTGCCAGACCTTCATCTTATTCTTGGGTTTCATTTTTTGTTTTGTTTTGATTTCGCTATATTCCAATCTGACTGTATCATGGCATGTACATCCAACCAAACCCATATCTTTCACATTGAACTCCAATTTCAAGATCCCAATACAACTTGCTGTCAAAAAACTTAACTGTAATGAGCTCTAATGCAACTAGAAACGTTCAGAGTCTTCATTATTTAATCCTTTAATTTTCCTCTATAATAATACTATTGAGATTGCTCGTAGTTACTGCTAACAAACCGATTTTGCTCCTATTCTTGGCACATTGTCAATGGAAGTTTTCAAGCTTGAAAAACAGGATTGAAGTGTCACGGGTGAGCACCTAGAGACCTACCATGGGTTCCACAAGAGATTCATTTGGAACTGTGCCCTCATTTGAAAAAAAATCATTCCATTTACATTAATATACATTTAATTGTCATCATCAGGTGATTTTTTTCCCTTCTTTTTCACACATTGATTGGAAACCGGATGCTTCTCTCGACTGCAGAAACTACTGAAACTTAACCGAGTCCACATTCATTTTTTCTTCAAACTTAAGGTTGGTTCACTTTTTTGCCACGACTGCGTGTGGAGTAATGAATTATTAAAAGAAAAACATAAAATAGCCTCATGTTGCAGCGGTGGTCCAGGTGGACAATATATATATGTATGCATTGAAATAACTTGGAAGTTATCTGCTTTCACATCTTGTGGGTAAACTTGACACACAATCTTTAGCTTTATTCCCTTTGATGTGATTCAATATATGATAAATATTCTACTTGCCGACCATATTCCTCAAAATATTGTATATATTTGATTATGACAATATATAAGTAGAAAAAATAATAATGTACAAGTATATTTATAAAAGTTTATATAGAAAACAAAAGAAATTTTGGTTGAAACAATAAATCTAAGTCTTTGTTAGATTTTGATGTCTTAATTTAAATCCTGTGAATTTATTTTAGATATAATTTTTTACATATATAAAAATATAAAAAAAATATATACAGCCCTCATAATAATATTTGTTACTCATGACATCAATTTAATAACACATTTTAATTTACACTGTTGATGGAGTATTTGATACACTCTTAGTGGAGTATTTAAAGTCTACAAACAAAGTTAGAAGTTAAGATATAGTAAAATATTTTAAAAATTATATATGTCAATATTTTAAAATTATTTGTGGAATAAAAAATTACATTATCAATAGACCGAAATGTATTTTAGAATTTATTCTTTAAAAAGGCATTTTGATCTAATAGACTTCCATGTGAACAATTTTTGAAAAAAATTTCCATGTAAACATTATCTCTTTCCTTAAAAGATTCAATTGTTTTCCCTTTTTACAATTTCATTTCATTTCAAGGAAAAAGTATTATACATGGAGACTTCAAATTGGGAAGAGAAGAAAATAATCAAAATCAAACATGAAAAAATAAAAAAGCAAAAATAATTTCGATCAAGAGAATAAAAGAAGGATTTGAAATGAAATTTGTGTGTATATATATATATATATTGAAACCATAAAAATTATCACCTAATCTTCACTCAAACTCACTAAAACATGGCAGTTACCGATATAGAAGTTCCAGATTCGGTCATTTGATTGCGCACAAATATATGATCTTTTATAGATTGAAAATCTGATGTATTGTTCGTAAGAGTAAAAAAAAAAAAAAAAAAAATGGTAAAGCTTTGATCATCCAATGATGGCTGCCATGGATGAACATCATAACCCAACAATCTTATCTCTTAGGATAGTTATGGAATCCCAGATTTGTTTTCAATTTGCCTTTTGTTTTCATTTGAAATAATTTTTAATCCAAATTATTTTGTCTTCTTCTCTTACCAAAAGTTTGTGTGCATAAGTTTCCATGGTGAAATGAAAGAAAAGAAAAAGATTGTTTTAACTATGGCTTGACGAAAGGAGATAATTATATGAAAGTTGAGTAAATAAAAAAAGGTTTTCTTTTAAGAATAAAATGTAAATGAAAAAAACTGGAAGATAGACTCCATTACATGATAATTACCATATTAAAAGAAATATATGTGGTTTACACAACTTGGAACTTCATATTATTTTTCCTATAATAAAATTTCCCCTTTTTATCCTAGTGTTATTTTTCAATAATACGATTAGCAAGATCTTGCTTTAACTTGTCAACAAAGAAACAAGTCAAGCAATTAAATTGATTGATGTATTGCTTTGGAGCTAATTCTATAATACAAACAAATGTGGTAGCCCACCTAAACGCTTGCTAATGTATGTATGAATGCGGTGCCTCCCCATCTTTCGTTTAAGTAAATCTTTTTCCATTTTCAAACACCTATGCTATTAATTTGCTGAAATAGTTTGAATGTCCTGAGTTTTGATAAAAAGAAGTAAGAGTGTAAATATAAAATGTCATTTCTATCAAATATACTATATTTATGACTCCCATTAGAAATTCTCATAATTTTTGGTTACAATGATAAAGCTAATTATTTATTATATTTATTATGCATGGTGTTTCAATTTTAAATCTCATGAAAGAGACAAAAACACCTCGTAAAATTATAATTTAATTATATATATATATATATATATATATAAAAGATGATATTTTAATAATTTCATAATTCAATAAAACAAGTAGGAATACTTTTAACCAAGATTCACATTTAAATCTAAAACCTAATGTATGAATTTATATAGGAAAATGTAGTTACAATGCATGCAACTAAATTCCAATCCAAATAAAGTTTTTGTTAGTTTTGAGTTAATTTAAATTTAATATCTCAAGTGTTGGATATAATGATAATACATATTACAATTTTAAGGAGAATTTAAGTTTAAACCTTAAAATAATTTTATCAAAAGAGACAAGCATAAACCTAAAAAATTAATTTACATGAAAATACATTAATTCGAGAAAAAAAAGAAGCTAAGAGGATCTCCGTCCTTTTAAATTCTCTCATAATTTTAATTTTATATATATATATATATATATATATATATATATATATATATATTTAAAAGTATGATAAAATTATGTGGTACTCCCAAATTTTAATTTCACATTCTTTTTATAAAGTTTGTAAATTCATTCGATAAATTACGAGTATTTTGGTTGATGCCCTATCCATTTTATTAGCTTTATTCTCTTTATTACCTTTCAATTGAATGAATGCATTTCCATTAAATACTATATCAATATTTTTATTATATGTTCACAAGAGAAACACAAATAAGAAAAGCTAAACCATTCCTAACAACTAATATAAAATCAGCTTTTAAGAATATTACAAGTAAATGTAAGTGTATTTGCCCAAAGAAGGATGCTCTCAAGTTCAATGTTGGTGGCTCTTCTAGTGGAAAGTTGGGGCCATTCAGATGTAGCCGTGTTTATGCGTCGAATTTTGCAGAGACACTTGCTATAAAAGTTGCTTTAGAAGTATTTGATGTTGGATAAAGTAATTTGAAGCTTCTAAATGTGTAAACATGTTATTTGGAAGTATTTGATGTTTGCTGGTGTAAACTTGCTATTTGTTCATGTGATTAGATTTATTTTATCCGATTTTGTAGATATGGATCACAATTAGGTTAAGGGTGTTTGAACATGTTTAATATATATAGTGTTTTAATCATTGCAAATAAAAAGTTACAAAGTAACTAAAAGTTATATCACTTGGTTATTAATCAAGTGTTATCACTTTTCATAGTGACAAGTTATGTCTCTTAAATTAAAAAATTATATTACTTTATTATATCCTCAATGCTCCGGCCACTACTCAGTGGACTATTTTTATTAGTGCAAAAGATTGACAATCATTGAGCTTTATTATATCCTCAAGGTTTATTTGTCAGTAGTTCTTTTACACATTATAATATAAGTGGGGGCGAATAGAACCTTAATTAAAGTGACATTGATACTCACCTTGAAGCCTTCATTAATTTCTCATAAGTTCATTTTTATCCCTACACACTAACAATTTTAAGGTTCTAATTTCGCAAATTATGAGAATTGTCTATATTTACTGTGCATTCACATGCCATTACAAGCAAAGTACTATGAGGATGGCTATCAGGAATGGGACAATATTGAGATCATCGATCTTGTCAAATTTTGATTTATAAGAGATCTTTATCGCGAGTAAAGGTATGTCATATTTATTTTTTTACTTTGCATAAAATAGACTTCAATCGTAATGTGTTTATTGAACAATATTATATAAAAGAACACTGTTGTCTTATGCATCAATTACTTGACAAAAATCAAATGCTAGTTTATCGTATGCATGACATTTTAAAATGCATGATTGTGATTCGAATAGAAGTATATAATAAATATCATATATCATGCAATAAATAAAGAAAGAAGATGGATAGAATGAAAAAGCACGGTTGGGAAATGATCAATTAATGGATCGAAACAATAGTTTTGTTTTGAATGGTGATGACACGATTCAAACATTAGTTGAACAAATATCTATCCAATAGAAACATTATGACCATTCAGGAAAACCTTCCTAAGCCAAAAAGTTATATTATTGAATCCAACAGTTACTTTCAAAAGGTTAAGTTGAAATGATCTCTTGAAACCAAAAAATGCAACTTGAAAAGTGATGTCATTTTAAAAAGTCACTTATGCACCTAACAAAGCATTATAAATAAATAGTAAGTTTAGAGAATTGAAATTTAATTCATTCCATCCAATTTTGTAAGTGAAATTTAGTATAAAAACATTCTTTCTTTTTAATGATATATATTTAATTTGAGATATTAATATTTTGTTTATTTAAATCATGATATTAGTAATGAACATTTGGATGATATTGATGAAACATTATTTTCATTGCTAAAATAAAAGTTTGTAGATGATCATATAATACAAATAATTTTTGTTGTTGTTTTTGTTAAATAACCGTAAGTTAAATGTGTTTTATATATGATTTCACATTTTTATTCTACGTTATAAAGTTTAGATTAGAAATGATTTTGACTAGAAATGAAATAAGTCAAATGCATATGCATGACCAATTTTTCTTGTCAATGTAGAATAGTGGAAATAATTGGCTTATATAATAAGATCACGATTTTGGTATGAAAGCTTCTAGTGAGAATATATAACATGGTAATCATATATTTGAACCGAGACCATACTATGCATGTAACGCCCTGAATAATTTATTTATGTTTCTGTAAATCTTAACATAAACATGTATCTACTTCAATGGTTAAGTTATTTGAAGGTGTGTTTAAGGTCTTGGGTTCAAGTCCCATATTTGGAAATTTTGTTATTTTTAATCCAAGCCTTATCCCTGTTGGGTGGGCTTATATAAAATTATTTGTAAATCCATATCAGGATAAGCCTACACGAGTGAGGGTGATAATTTTTGTTTCGGTTGGCTGAGAAAGTTTGGATGGTCTTAAAATTCTGAGTTGGTTGGGTTGTTAGCGGATGTAGTGGAATTGTATCCAAATTAATCAATTTTACTTTTATCTTATTTTTTATTTTTATTTTTATTTTTCTCTCTTCCCAAATACCTTTTGACGTTTCTTTTCAAAATTCCCTTTCCACATGTTTTATTTTTTATTTCTTCTTTCTTTGATTTCTGTTCGATATACTGTTGTTCAATCACTGTGTTTTGGGTTCCATAATCCCTGCTCGGATTGTGGTAGGTAAGTATTCTTGAAGTTTTGTGCAATTGGGAATCGTTTTTGGATGGTTAACGTGGTGAATTCTTGTGTAGGTGTTAATTAAGGGGATTGAAATTTATCTTCTATCGTGTAGTGTGTTTGGGCTATCGTAACTGTTTTGGTAAGTGATCGAGCCTTTCGATTGAGTAAAATTTTCAAGTACGTCGATTGTGGTTTTGATAGAATGGTGTTTTGGTACTAGATATTGATCAATTGAATGGTGTTTTTTAGGTTGAAAGGGCTCGAGATTGCTTTCGCATCAAAATCGTAATTGTTATGTGTTGCATCGGCACTATATGGTGTGTAGGGATGGGTGAGTGTTTTTAACCCTACATGATGTGATGGGATGGATGGAGATTGTGTGTAGAGGATTGGGGTATTTTGTGATCTGTTAGCTAATTCTGATATCTGTTATTGTTATGGACTTAGGTCTGAATCTGAGATTTTGTGTATGTTGCATGACTACTTCTGTTGGGTTACACACTGAGTTTATGAAAACTCAAATCTGTTTGTCTGTTCTGTTCAGGTAATCCACAGACTTAGATGGGTCAATACGATGGAGGCTCAACGGTGATCACTCGATAGAGAACTGTTTTTATTTAGTAATAACAGTTTTACATGAAAATCTGGTTTTTCTTGAGAGTTTGCAATTTTTTGGACTCTCTGGACTGTATGGTTTTAACTTTTAGATTTGGAATTTGTTTTGCTTTTTTTTTTTTTTGAAACGTTGACAAAAACACTTTACTCAAATAAATTATTTTTGGAAACATAAGCTTGGTTTCGAATAAAATGATTTTCAAACTTTCGCTGCAAATTTTTTGTAACTTAAAATGGTTTCAAATAAGATTATGAACACAAGTTTTTCTGGATATTAAGACTCTAATTGGTAAACTAATAAAACGATATGTTTTAACTTGAAATATGTAATTTAAAATCCTTCTTCGTAACACACCCAGATTCGACCATAATGTCTAGGCCGGGTTAAGGGTGTTACATTTAGTGGTATCAGAGCCAGATTACAAAACTCAGGCTATAAATTTTGGGTTCCAAAATTGTGTTTTAGAAAAGGATTAGTTTTCAAATAATGTGGATCATTTTGAGTAAGTATGTGGTACACCGAGTCTCCACCACTGATCTTGTAAGTATCTTTGAATTTAGAAAACACTATAGTTAGTACTTTCTAAAACTGCACTGAGTTAGTTAGAGACTAAAATCTCTAAAATAATTTTGAACATTTGATTATTTAAGCATAAAATATCTACTAATAAACAGTGGAACTAATGCATAAAATTTTATAATGTAAATAAAATTGAAAATACGATGAGCACTCGTAGAACTCGCGATCGTAGTATTCGTGAGCCCAGCGAGCGCCGTAGGTGGGCTCAAACTGAGTCTTCTTGTCTAGGTATTATGCAGAATTTGGATACAAGTGAGACACCAGTTTTACCTGCTACTGAGATTAGGTCGTAAAATCGCTCAGCTGGGGATGACGCACTGTCCCAAGCCATGTTAAGAGGGTTGGAGAGGGTCGCTAGACCCCATTCTAGATCTAGAGGCTGTGGGTCAGTAACTGAACGACTCCGGTCTAATGGAGCTAAATTATTTAAAGGCGTCACTAGAGTCACCCCTATTGTGGTCGAGTATTGGTTGGAGGCCACTAAGAGGATTATGAACGATATCAATTACACTCCTGAGCAGAAATTGAAGGGTACAGTTTCTTTGTTTCATGATAAGGTGTATCAGTAGTGGTTATCGGTTGATGATGGTACTCAACCAGATCGTATGAACTGAGACTACTTTAAGATTGCCTTCCAGGAAAAGTGGGCACGAGCTATGTGGATGCTTGTAGACGTGAGTTCATGAATCTCACCCAAGGTGATAAGTCTATGGCCGAGTATGAAGCTGAATTTCTGAGATTGAGTTGCTACACTCGAGGTATGGCAGCAGTTAAGTATGAGAAATATGTCTATTTTGAGGACGGCTTAAGGAATAGTCTGAGGGTATTGATTGTTCTACAAAGGGAGCGAGAGTTTATAGTTCTTGTGGATAAGGCGAAGATCACCGAGGAGGTTAAGCGTGTGGAGTGCTAGAACAGAGATCGAGATATAGGAAAAAATAAGAGGGATTCGGAGCGCTCTAGTTCTGCTCAGAGGCCTACGAAACGGGCCAGACCTGATGGGCTTATTAGAGTGAGAGTTCCTGTGCTCCTACTAGATTTAGCCTTGTAGTGATTGTGATAGGCGCTATCCGGGCGAGTGTTAGAGGAGATTAGGGGTGTGTCTAATATGTAGGTAATTGGAGCATTGAATTAGAGAGTGTCTGCATCATTCTAATCAGATGTAAGCTTCGTGACTGGGTTTTGTTCAGCCTCAGAAGGCGGTATACCAGCCACCTAAGGGCCGTGGACTGGCTAGGGGTGGTAATGGTACGGGCCGATGGCAGAGAGCACCGATTAGAGGTGCTAATTAGACTGAAATGAGGCAGTCTGTGTAATGAACCGAAAGTTACGGTATCGGAAATTGAGTCTTGAGTACTGTTTCCGTGAAATTTATTCATGAATATTTATTAGAAATATTTATGAATTATAGTTGAATGGTTATTTAGTGTTTAATTAAGTGAAGTAGCTTGAATTTAGTTTAAAGGATTAAATTGCATAAGGAATAAAAGTTTAATTATAGATTAAAGAAGTAAAAGGGACTAATCTAGCAATTAGACCCTAAGTGCCATGTGTGTGAATGTATGATATAACATGTGTAATAGTTGGTATATATGTGTAATAGCTATAAGATATTTTATGTTATAGCTATTACACATGTTAATTTATATTTTTATAGGTTAATAATAATATAATATAGTATAATGAATAAATAATAATGAGTAAAGAAACATAGAAAGAGTTACAGAGAGCAAACGTGAGAAAGAAAGAAGGAAAGAAAGAAAGAAAAGAAAAGGAAATTTGAGGATTAAGGCCCTAAAGTTTAATTGGTAAGTTGTTTTAGCTCATTTTCTTATGATTTTTATGTTTATGGATGCCTAATTCAAAGTTCTACATGTATGAGGTTAAAATGAAGAAAAATAGAAAATTTTTAGATATTGATTTAGTTGAATAAATTGAGGTTTTATGGGTTAAATTGATAGGAATTGAAGTTAGAAGTGAAAATTGAGTGATTTATTAAAAGAATTCTAAGTTAGGTTTAAATAGGGATTAAGTTGAATAGAGCTCAAAATTTATGTTTTATAATGAATTTTATGAGTTAGAAATTGTTAATGAGTTGATTAAAAGAGAATATGAAGCTTAAGTTAAAGAAAAAGATTAGTAATGGAAAAAGGACGAAATTGGAATTTTTGTAAAAGTTTGATAGAAAGTGAAAATGTGTTTTATGAATTAGTATATTGATGAATTTTAATTGTATGATTGTTAGTAGCAAACGTAGCACGGATACGTCATCAAAGAAGGGAAAAGAGAAAGTGAACGAAGATATCGATTAAATTCGATAAATAGTGGTTTGTATTTCTATAAACCGAGCTTAATCGTTATTGCTATATTTGATATTTATATTGTATGAAAATGTGAATGAGGTAAGTATTTTACCATATTGAAATGAATGTGATTTTGAATACCCTATTAACATGTCGGGCTAGTCGGATATAGTTGACATGTCATAGGAATTGGAAGTATTGGGATATTCGACATTGAGTCGATGAGACACTATGTGTCGACTCTTCGTTAAAGTTCGGATTTGTTCCGATGAAGTACTTTGTGTACTATAATGTTAAAGTTCGGATTTGTTCGATGAAGCACTATGTGCTTATCCCGGAGTGTGGGTTGGATCCGTGTATCCGTTAGTGTCCGAGTTATGTTAATAAGGGTAAATAAAGTAAAGGTTATTAAAGTACTGATTGATATTGAATAATAGCAATAATGTGTTTGAATTACCATGTTTTAAAGTTGATTAAGCTATTGTTTATGGAAATACCACTGAGAGTATTCTCAGCGTACGGTTTGTTTCGTCTGCAGCTAGGTACTGAAAGTATAAGGACTCAACATACAAGCCGATCCCCAAACTCAAATTGGTGAAGTTTCTATCTTTTGGAAAATGGCATTGTACCTAGGATGTCTTTTGGTTATATTGAAAGTATCTAAGTTGTTAAATGATATTTTGGTATGTTTTGTAAATGTTACCAAAACCTTAAGAATGGTATGTTTTGATATGTTAGTGAAGAGTAATAAGAGGAATTGTTGGTAAATGTTGTAGAAAGAAGAAATGAAGATGTTATAAACTTAGTTATCAACATTTTATACTAAAACAGATTTGGACAGTAACAGTAGTCCAACTTTGAAAATATACCAAAAATAGTATAAAGTGAATTAGATGATGAATAAAATATGTAATTGAAGCTTAATGAATCTATTTTATATGGAAGAAACAAAATTGGTAAAAGAATTGTATTTTATGAGATATTTACGTTTTGGTGAAATAGGGTTAGAACAATTTCTGGATTCCCTGTTCTGACTTTAGAAATTCACCATAAATTGTGTATTAAGAATTAGGACTCAAACTTTATTTGTATGGATTCCTTATTGAGTCTATTTTTAATTGAAACAAATGGAATAGTCATTGGATTTCTGTACAGGAAGAAATTTGATTCGTAGTGCACAAGGGTCAGAGTAGCTGAACCCTGAAACAAGGGAGACTTCTTATAATAAACTGTACTAATTGGCCTGACCAAAAATTCTAGAAAAAAAATTAGTAAGTAGATATATGAGTCTAGTTTCAGGGAAAATTTACGGAATTGGATTTCGAGTTTCGTAACTCGAGATATGATTTTTTTAGCGACTGTGACGCAGATGGATAGTTTACTACGAAAACTGTTTAAGTGCTAAGATAAGTTTTGTAATGTCTCCTGCTTGACTCCGGCAACGGTCTCGGGTAGGGGGGACGTTACAGTCTGTACTGATTTTTGCTACTCGACGCCGAGAGGACAGAGACGCCCCTGATGTGATCACAAGTACGTTCTTTATTTTTGATGCTCTATATACTGCTTTGATAGATATAGTTTCTACACACTCCTCTGTAGCTAGTACTATTTCTGAGAACTTGGGGATTTCTGTTGAGTGTACTTCTAGTGAGATTACGGTACTAATCTATTAGGACAATCTGTTCGGGTTAGTAGACTATATAGGAATGTTCCATTAGAGGTACAAAGGGCTGTGTTTCTGGCAAATTTGATGGAGCTACTGTTTAGGGAATTCGACTTAATTCTACGTATAGACTAGTGAGTTGAGCACCGAGTTAGTTTAGACTGTGCAACTAAGAGGGTCGTTTTGAGGAACAAGGATGATAAGGAAATAGTTTTGATTGGCGAGCATTGAGATTATCTGTCTAATGTGATCTCCGCTCTTGTGGCTGAGAAATTGGTTCGAAAAGGGTGTGAAGCGTATTTGGCCTATGTCATGTTTCAGTTACTAGGGACTCTTCTGTCGAGGATATCAGAACAGTGAGGGAATTTTTAGATATTTTTCCTGAGGAGTTACTAGGTTTACCTTCGAATCTAAAAGTTGAGTTTGGCATTGAGTTTCTACTGAGAATAGTTCCGGTGTTCATTGCTCCATACCGTATAGTACCGAAAGAGCTTACAGAGCTTGAGGCTCAACTTTAGGAGCTTTTAGATCGTGGTTTTATCTGTCTTAGTGTGTCTCCATGGGAGCAGTAGTTCTGTTTGTGAAGAAAAAGGACGGTACCATAAGGATGTGCATCGACTACCGGTAGTTGAATAAACTAACTGTGAAGAATAAGTACCCACTTCCGAGGATCAACGACCTGTTTGGTTAGTTCTGTAGAGCTTTGATATTTTTGAAAATAGATCTTCGATTTGGGTATCATCAGCTTAGGTTTAAGGAAGCTGATATTCATAAGATGACTTTTAGGACTCGTTATAGGCACTACGAGTTCCTCATTATGCCATTTGGTTTGACGAATGCTCCAGCTGCATTCATGGATTTGATGAACTGAGTTTTTTAGCTATATCTAGATCAGTTCATTGTAGTCTTCATTAACGATATTCTAGTGTACTCTAAGAATGAGGATGAGTATGATGAGCATCTTAAAGTAGTGCTTCAGATACTCCAAAGAAGCAGCACTACGCTAAGTTGAGCAAATATGAATTCTAGTTACTGGAAGTAACATTTCTAGGGTACGTAATTTCTGCTGAAGGGATCTGAGTTGATCCTAGAAAGATTGAAGCCGTGATTGATTGGAAACAGCCTAAGAACGTTTCTAATATCTACAATTTTCTAGGTCTTGCGAGTTATTATTAGAGGTTTTTTAAGGGGTTCTCACTAATTGCAGCTCCTCTAACTAAGCTTCTACGCAAGAATGTTCCTTTCGTCTGGACTAATGCGCAACAATCAAGCTTCGAGAAGCTCAAGTCTGTTCTGACTCAGGCTCCTATTCTGATATAGCTTGAATATGGTAAGGAGTTTGTAGTGTATAGTGATGCATCGTACATCGGTCTGGGGTGTGTATTGATGCAAAATGATAAGGTTGTGGCTTATGCATCCCGTTAGTTTAAGTTACACGAAGGGAATTATTCGACGCACGATCTTGAGTTAACCACTGTAGTGTTTACGTTAAAGATCTGAAGGCACTATCTATATGTTGAAAGGTATATCATCTACACCGCTCACAAGAGCCTCAAGTACCTTCTTACTTAGAAGGAGTTGAATCTTAGGTAGCATCAATGGATTGAGTTACTCAAGGATTATGACGACACGATATAATATCATTCCAGTAAGGCCAATGTGGTGGCTGATGCTCTCAGTTGTAGAGAAATGTTCACTCGTTTTAGTTTGTTCGATGATGGGGGCCTGTTAGCCGAGTTGCAGGTTAAGCCGACTTGGATTGGGCAAATTTAAGAAAAATAGTTAAGGATGAGTCTTTGGGTCTGTGGTTTCGTTAGGTTGAGAGTGACAGTACTTCTGATTTTGGACTGAATAAGGATGGAGTTATGTGTTTCTGAGGACAGGTTTGTGTACCGAACGATTCTGATATGAGACAATCGATTTTGAGGGAAGCACATAGTAACCCTTATGCTATGCATCCCGGTGGTAATAAAATGTATCAGAATCTTCGTGAGCTATACTGGTAGTCGGGATTGAAACGTGAAGTAACTGATTTTGTTGCTCATTATCTAACATGCCGGCAAGTTAAGGTTGAACATTAGTTACCTTCGGGTATGCTCTAACCCGTTAAGATTCCCTTATGGAAATGGGAACATATGACGATGGACTTTATTTGTGGGTTGCCTTTAACTTCCATTAAGAAGGATTCTATTTGGGTCATCGTGGACCGATTGACCAAGTCTGCTTATTTTATTCTGGTTCGAACTGACTATTCTATGCAGAAGTTAGCGAAGCTCTATATCTCTGAGATTGTAAGACTGCATGGGGTTCTAGTTTCATTAATTTTTTATAGGGATTCGTGCTTTACTTCTCGATTCTGGAAGAAACTTCACGATGTACTGGGTTCGAGATTAACTTCAGTACTGCATTTCATCTTTAAACCGATGGTCGATCTGAGAGGGTGATTCAAATACTAGAAGATATGCTTCGGGGTTGTGTGATTGGTTTTCGAGGTAGTTGGGAGGATTTTTTGCAGTTAGCTAAGTTCGCCTACAACAATAGTTTCAAGTCTAACATTCAGATGGCACCTTATGAGGCTTTGTATAGTCGTAAGTGTTGTACTCTACTATGTTGGATTGAGTTGGGTGAGCAGCAGGTTTTGAGTCCTGAGTTGGTTACTGAGACTGAAAATAATGTTAGACTTATTCGGGATCATTTGAAGGCGGCTTTTGATAGAAAAAAGTCTTATGCGGATCTGAAAAGGAGAGATATCGAGTACTCTATGGGGGACTTTGTATTTCTTAAGGTGTCTCTGTGGAAAAAGGTTCTGCGGTTCGGTCGTAAGGGCAAGTTAAGCCCTAGGTTCATTGGGCCGTATTGGATTTTGAAGTGTGTGAGACCAATTGCTTATCAGTTAGAGCTACCTTTAGAGTTGAATCGTATCTATGATGTGTTTCAAGTCTCGATGTTGAGGCGGTATCGGTCTAATCCGTTTCACGTTGTCTCTATTGAAGAGATCGAGGTTAAACCGAACTTGAAGTTTAAGAGGAAGCAGGTTCAGATTTTGGATCGAGATATTAAGGTTCTAAGGAGGAAGTCCATTCCGTTGGTTAAGGTTTTGTGGTAGAATCATGGCACTAAGGAAACCACGTGGGAACCTGAAGACTCGATGCATCAGCAATATCCGTATCTGTTCGAATCAGGTCAATTTTGAGGCTGAAATTTCTTTTAGGGGCTAGAGTTGTAATGCCCTGAATAATTTATTTCTATTTCTATAAATCCTGACATAAATGTGTATCTGCTTCAGTAGTTAAGTGATTTGATGGTGTGTTTGAAGTCTTGGGTTCAAGTCCCAAATTGAAATTTTTGTTATTTTTTATCCAAGCCTTATCCTTGTTGGGTGAGCTTATATAAATCAATATCAGAATGATCCTATTGGTTCTAGTGGTTAGGAGTTAACTTGCTGGAGGTTCTGTGTTCAAATCCCTATGTGAGCGAGGGTGATAATTTTTGTTGCGGTTAGCTGAGAGAGTTTGGATGGTCTTGAAATTCCGAGTTGGTTGGGTTGTTAGTTGATGTAGTGGGATTGTGTCCAAATTAATCAATTTTATTTTTATCTTATCTTATCTTTTTATTTTTATTTTTATTTTTATTTTTCTCTCTTTCCGAATACCTTTTGATGTTTCTTCATCGAATTTATTTTCCAAACGTTTTCTTTTTGATTTCTTCTTTCTTTGATTTCTGTTCGCTATACCGTCGTTCAATCACTGTGTTTTGGGTTTTGTAATCTCTACTCGGACTATGGTAAGTAAGCATTCTTGAAGTTTTGTGCAATTGGGAATCATTTTCGGGTGTGTTAATGTGGTGAATTCTTATGTAGGTGTTATTCAAGGGGATCAAAATTCATCTTCTATTGTGTAGTGTGTTTGGGCTATCGTAACTGTTTTGGTAAGTTATCGAGCCTTTCGATTGAGTAAAATTTTCAAGTATGTCGATTGGGATTTTGATAGATTGGTGTTTCGGTACTTGGAATTGATCGATTGAATGGTGTTTTTTAGGTTGAAATAGCTTGGGATTGCTTTCGCATCAAAATTGTACCAGGTGTGTACCCTAAAAATGAAAAATCGAGGTTTGACAAAAGTCAAAAAGGAGGCTGTCGACATCACACGGGCGTGTGGCCAACCGTATGGCTGGTCGTATGCGAGACACGGCCGTGTGACTAACAAAGGTGAGGCCGTGCACTCGATACGACCGTGTGATGGTGTGAGTGTAGCCGTGTGGGTCATACGGGTTAGTCCAGGTGGGGCTATGGGCCACATAGGCATGTGGGTTTTGGGCCAGGCCGTGTGGGCCACACGGGCAAGGCCATTCTGGGTGTATGGGCCCAAACTTTTGAAATTTTCCCTATGGTCACGCGGGTTGTTTTGATCGACTGTGGACCTACTATAGGGACGGTAAAGGCTAGCCAAACCCTATTTCATGTGATCTAATATTCTGATAGTCCGATCTGAGTAAAAAATTTATATATATGTTTGACCGTACTACTTAAGTATGTATGTTATCTGTATACGAGCATGTTAAGCATGTTAAATCTGTAATTTCTGTATCCGTATTATGCATCTGTGTTTGGGGTGAGATTTGCATATGTGGAGGAAGTGATCTGTACGGTGACCTTTCACCTATTATCTGGCAGCTTAGCTGTATATTATCTGTTATGTGTCGCATCGACACTATATAGTGTGTAGAGATAGGTGGGTGTTTTTAAACCCACATGGTGTGATTGGATGGACAGAGATGATGTGTAGAGGATGGGGGTAGGATTCTATGGTCTGCTAGCTGATTCTGATATTTGTTATTGTTGTGGACTTAGATTCGAATCTGTATCTGACTGTATATAAGATTATATGTATGTTGCATGACTACTTCTGTTGGGTTACACACTTAGTTTATGAAAACTCACATCTGTTTGTCTGTTCTGTTCACGTAATCCATAAACTTAGGCTGGTTGGTGTGATGGAGGCTTAGCAGTGACCACTCAATAGAGAACTATTTTTATTTAGTAATAATGGTTTTACTTTAAAATTTGGTTTTTCTTGAGAGTTGGTAATTTTTTTGGACTCTCTGGACTGTATGGTTTTAACTTTTGGATTTGGAATTTGTTTTGCTTTCTTTTCCGCAATGTTGAGAAAAACATTTTACGCAAACAAATGGTTTTTGAAAACATGAGCTTGGTTTCGAATAAAAAGATTTTCAAACTTCCGCTGCAAATTTTTGATAACTTAAAATGGTTTCAAATAAGATTATAAACACAAGTTTTTCTGGATATTAAGACTCCGATTGGTAAACTAATAAAATGATACGTTTTAACTTGAAAGATGTAATTTAAAACCCTTCTTCGTAACACACCCAGATTCGACCATAACGTCTAGGCCGGGTTAGCGGTGTTACAATGCATATTTATGATTGTGCATGTGGTTTTTTATATATGGCTTGGATATGAATTATAATCTCGTGGTTTTATAAAATTTTGAGATGCAATAAATTTTGAAATTTACTTTGAAAGTCTTGAATCAAAGATCTTGTAAGTATAGAAATAATAGTAATATGAATGATATTTGACCCATTTAAAGTCATGTATTGACTTTGAAAAAAGGCTATGACAAATAGAAAATATGTTGTCTAGTTTTACCAAAAGACTCAAGGTCTCTTTACAACAACTTGGTGAAAAAGATATGATGTATGATTTCATATATTTGATGATTGTGAAATTAATTTTTTGGATATTAAAAAATAAATAAAGTAGTCAAATATGAAATTGTTATGATAAGAAAAGATAAAGTGACCACTGTCATTTGACAATAGTAGAAATGATATCATTGATAGCATTCTTTTGTGAAAGAATGAATAATTGAACATTGTAGCCTTGTGAATTTTCAATACACAAATAAATATAAAGTTTCACCATGTAGTATATATAATTAACATAGCTATGTTGAAAATTTGAAAATCTAGGGATGAGGTACAAGCCTATAATATTTGAGTCACCAATGATGGAAACTCAACTCAACACTTGATATAATGTCAAGTCTTGAGTTCAACGAGACAAAATATATAATTAGTATGTGACTGCTAACACTATAAAATAATATATAATATATCATCCCAAGGTAAAAAGTGTTAGGTATCAGCAATGATAAGGAAATGATGATGGTAATATACTCTTAATAGACCCATAACATAAATATGTTAGAGTTTTACAATCATGGGAACACTCTTGGTGGGATCTACCTATGTGAGTGGAAGTGTGGCCGCTTCTGGGAACTCAAGAGCTTGACTTTGATAACAATCATGCAAAGAGGTTACAAACACGTGGCCATAATAGTGTCCTTGGATACTCTACATTGACTGGTGTTGGAATAATTGTGTGAGATGTGCTTGGTTAATCAAATGGAATAATTGGTTCAACATATAGCAAAGTTTTCACTTAGTGGAGGTTCAATCGTAAGACACATTCATTTATGCAATTGATTTCCAAGATTATCAAAATCTAGAATATTCTGAAATTGGGGGGGATCATTGGAACATTTTCAAAATATATATACTGAAGTTATCATATTTCATAATGACGAATTATGTCTATTAAATTCAAAAATTATATCACTTGATTATTAACAATGAATCATGATTATTCAAGGAGATATCTATTGAATAATTATGTTTATTGTTAAAAGATGTGACTATCCATTTAGGTAGTTGTGTTCTTATAAAGAGACAAAAGAACTCCTATAAATAGGAGTCAAATTTCATTTGTTTGACAAACCAAAAAAACACATCAAAAGTTGAGAAACAAAAGTTTCTTTCTATTCTGCCCCATCTTCTAATATTCCTATATTGTTCTACAAAGTATTATTGCAGAAGTTCTTTATAGAAATTGATATTCTTACTATGGTCCGATCAATGCTCAGTGGACTATTTTCGTTAGTGCAAAACATATATAGTCATTGGGCTTTATTATATCCTCAAGGTACATTTGTCCATAATTATTTTGCACACCATAATATAAGTGGAGGCGAATAGAATTTTAATGAAAATGTCATTGATACTTGTCTTGAAGCCTTCGTTAATTTCTTATAAGTTCATTTTATTTCCGTACTGCAACAAAGGGTTAGATTGATAACATTGATAAGGATCTAGCCAATTAGTTGATTTAGATAAATATTTTCGATCATGATTTAGATAATGCTTGAATAAAAATTGAGTTTTAAATCAGCTTAGAAGTCATTATAAATAGAAAATGAAAGTTGTAACCAAATGTGTAGCACCCCAAACCCGACCCAGACGTTAAGGCCGAATCCGATGTGCCACTTTGAAGTAAAAAACCCGTGTTCCCTTTTTAGTGTTTTAAAAAGCTGACTTTTGTCAAACTAACCAAGTGAATGGAAGTCGGGCACCGGTAGGTATCCATAACAGAGGAGGTGAGCCATGAAGGTCGCTAAGTACCAAGCTCTCGATTGGATCCAATCTAGACATGTCCACATCCATTGCCACACTTGGTTATAATAAGTTGAAATTTCTTTGATAAATCGAATATTCGTGACGTCGTGTTATTTTTAAAAAACAAGTATCGTTTTGAAATCACGCCTAAGTCTAGCCCATTTGAATTAGTATCCATCAATTTAAAGTTGTTTTAATAATATAATCCCGAAAAATCAAATAAGAAAATAAAGTTAAAATGGCTTTATTACAACCCAAAAATTAAATAGTAATTAAAAATAACTTAAGAAAACCAGTCTCTTTTTTTCAAACCCAAAAGTATTCACCATGGCCACTCTAAATCCCCTCCGGCTCCAAGTCACCCACATCAAGGCTCACCTGTAAGGTTAAAGAAGGGTAAGTTTGGGAAACTCATGTGTAAGGAAAACCCATTCAAAGCCCAAGTCACTTAAGCCTATTGGGCCTAAGCCCATTCAGTAACAAAGGGCTCGAGCCGTAACCCTTTTCAGATTATAATAAACCGGGCCTTAGCCCTTATTCAGATAATGATGGCCCATAGGCCCATTTCAAAATACATGCAACATCAAGAAATATATGCAAGCCCATTTGGGAGACTACTCAACCCACCAACCACTACACTCCACTGTACCAGCCATACACTCTATGTGGGAATAGCTCAACCCACCCACCCAACACTCCACGATTGCAGCCTTGCTACTCGGCTAACGATAAATTGAGGCAAAGCCTCCAAGACGTGGACAAGCCACTTTCAAGACTTCCTCCGTCAATATCCCAGTCCCATGCATCGATTATAACAACATGGCATGCAATAAATAACAACATCAAACATGCATTTAGGTCAATTTAACCCTAGGGGTATTTGGTAATTTATCTCCTAGGGTAAAGCGTAAATTTTCCACTTTTAAAGGTATTTCAGTAATTTATCTATTTTAGGGTTTTTCATGCATATTCCTACCTTTCACGTACTAACAGAATCACTCTGAGGGTTCTTCCCGAATTGGGCTGCTGGCCCATCATTCTAATTTTGGCCCATTAAGCCTAAAAATATCGAGGGCACAGAAATCATGCACTTTGCAGTCCAAACATTGCAGCTTACCAAAAACATTAATCGATTTACCTCACGAGCATTCACACACTCGCAAATCTACAAAATACCGGTTTTCGGCATTTCGGCTTTTCGACTTTTGCCGATCTAGACTAAGAAAGAGGGTGTTAGTTACACACTGCTTGCGACGATATCTTGATTTAGATCCACACACAAACCGCCTACAATTGGATTACTAACACGTTAATCTAACTATTCAAATACAAACTACGTATTAACCCCTTACAATATTCGACCAACCACACCTACAGATCATAGTAAGCTTATAAGAAATCAATAAGCAACTCATTAACAAATTTTTGTCAATGTTTACCACATAATCATAATTTCACTGCAAGCTGTCTTCCTGAGCAACAGTCACTAAATCATTTATAACTGGAGCTACGAAACTCCAAATCAAGTGCCGTTAATTTTTCCTGAAAATAGACTCATATATCTTCTATCCATAAAATTTTCAGAATTTTTGGTATGGCCAATCAATACCAGATTTTTCTTAAAGTTTCCCATGTTTCACTGTTTGACTAATCTGACCACTCTTCATTACAAATAAAATTTCTCATTGTACAGAATTCAAAATATGTTCTTGTTTATTTCATTTGAAACTAGACTCATTAAGCTTTAATTACATAATTTATTCAGCTTCTAATTCATCTCTCACAATTTATGGTGATTTTCCAAAGTCACGTTACTGCTGCTGTCCCAAGCAGATTTATTACCAAATCACTCTTTCACACCTAACTTGCATGCTTGTTATTTAAACATGTATATCACCAATCAATCATCACATATCTATGATTTTACTTAAGTATAATCTCCATTTCATAATTTTAAAGCACAACATGTTAGCCGATTTTTCCCCTTAGCATCTAAGGCACATGCATGCTCATTTGTTTGGCTCAACTTCACCTATCTTCCATTTTTCATCAAAAGAACATGAAACAACAACCAAAAACCAAAATATGCTTCATGAGTTAAGGTAGAATTAAGAAGAACTCATGAACATCAAGATAGAAGCAAAGTACCAAGAACTTACCTTCAATTTTTCCCCCTCCTAGTGACCGAATATTCAAGGGTTTGCTCCCCTATTTGCTCTCTCTCAAATTCGGCTATGAAGAACAAAGAATGAACAAAAACCTTCCTTTACTTCCTTTTGTTATTCTTATCACTCAACATTTTATGACACATAAATGATATACTAATTTTTGTGCCATACTCATGCCATAATTCCAATAAAAATATGCCCATAATGCTTATCATGCCCATCATCCATTAACTATTAAAATGCTAAAATGCATACATTATCAACTATCCATCACCTTGGCCGGCCACTACATTAAAAGTGGGGAATTTGACATGCAAATCCTCCTATTTTGCACTACTATTTATTTGGGCACTACAAATTAGCCTATAGCATTTTCAAACATTTTCACATAGGTCCTATTTCATAATTTCACTCCCTTTTTCTTATGGAACAAAAATTAACTAAAATTACCGGGTTCTATTTTAAGCTTGGGCCTTCTAGAGACCCACTAACATAATTAAACCTATGCCAACATTCACAGAATTCGCGAAAATTGGGGCGTTACAAAATGTAAGCAAAAAAAAAAATGGAGAAAAAGAAAAGAAAAGAAAAGAAATTCACAATGCAAAGTTAGTTTCATCCTATTCTCTTCTCTAAAATTGTTTTCTTTCTCCCTTATTCTTCCAACAAAAAGGTATTAAAACTTGATTATGTAGTATAAGAGGTGACAAATAATGGAATGTTTCAATTTCAGTTTCATCATCTTACCAAAGAGAATAATGAAAATTAATGTCTTTGTATGAAAGTTTTGTTTTGCTCACAAGATATTTAGGAGGTTGTACAAAATGGTTATGAATTTTCACAAAATGAGTCATTATTATTTCAAAATAAAAAGGATGATTTGATGAAAATAAGAAAGAACGATAAACAAGCTTGACGTTTATAAAAGTGACCAATGCCACTACCACAAAAAAAAAAAAAGAATAATAAAATAAAGATTTTGCAAAGTTCTTTCTAAAGAGTTGACAAATTGAGGGAGGCGAGGCTCCAAACATTACGAAATGAATTTAAAGCTTTGTGGATGAAGTAATCCAAGATAATTTTAGATATTATTCATGGGGTTGGCTATTGTATTTGTGTGATTGAAAGAATGAACTTTCAATTATATAAGTATGAAAACTAGTGTGATGTCCTCAACCTCTTGAAATTATATTTGTTCACATACTTTAAATCACATTATCTTAAAATTCCATTACAGACTCCATAATGAAAATTATCATCCATAAAACTAGTAATTTATAAATCATATAATTTCATAAAGGGATAAATCTCAAAATTATACATGAATTTTGATTTAATGTATAATTGTATACATGAACTTTAATTTGATGCAATTATACACATGAAACTTTAATTGTGGTTCAAATGTATATATACTTGAAACTTTAATTTTGATTTAATCATACATATTTAAAAAATAAATACATCAATTTATTTTTATATTGGATAAAGATAACTATTGATTTGTGCAATATATAAACATAAAATAATGTTATATTAATAATTGTGTTAATAATTTAAAAGAATTGGATCAAATCAAAATTCATTATGTATAATTTTGAGATTTATCCCTTTCATAAATGATCTATAACCATGCTCAATTTCCTTTAATGATATAATACCTTTAAGAGGATATATTGACTCTTTGTGAGAGCCATGATTGCTTCTAAGCAATGCTACACCATGCACCAATTGTATACCCAACGTTAGAGGTGAAGTTAGGAATTTTATTTAGGGGACTAAAAATATAAAATTTTGAATAGACCAAGGCCAAAATTTTGTCTTAAAAAAATTTAAATTGGATTATTAATTTTTTTAAAGGGCAAAAATATAAATTATTTATTCATTTAAAAGTTAAAAACTTAAATTGAAAGATTTAACTTTTGAAAAAAAAATTGTTCGCATTTGACTAAGGATGAGTCAAGGCCCTTACTTTCTCCTCTAATTTTACCACTACCCAACAGACGTACTTAATACTATACTACTTTGAAACACTTTAGCCTTTTGCACATCAAACTATATTAGTCAAATACATGTAGCTATATATTTGATTTGGACTAAAGTTAATACAGAGTGAACACTACAAATGAATTAAAATTTAATCAGAGGTCTAATTTAATGTATTCTGAAATTAATATATCTTTAATTTTATTTGGGAATTAAATTTTATTCAATCCAAAAAAACCCATCACTAATGATGCTTAATAAAATAAAATAATCCTAACATAACTTACATGCTTAGCGTAACTCATGGTTGTGAACAAACTGAATGATATTAGTATTTCATTTTGCATTAAAGGTACAAAAAAAAAAAAACATTTGTAAAGAAAAAAGGTAGTACACTTATTTTGTATCAACAAGGAAACAAACGCTACCACAAGCAATTACCACTGGGAAGTGGAATTGGAAATTAATTAGAACTTTAAAACCACAAAAAACATCATGATTAGGGAAATTGGAAGTAAGATGGAATTTTCCTTGAGCAGATGTTGAGAAGCAAGTTGAGAGAAACCGGGACATTAAGGTTGATGCCTAAAATATTAGCTTTGATTGCTGTGCAAAGGCAACAGCAGCTTCAAGATCAGTAAGACCTTGGAGAAGGGAGCAACATGGTTGGACTGGGGGTGTACCAATGGTGACATTAGCCAAACCAAGTATATTAGCACATACACCTAATTTAAGGGCATCAATGGGGCATTTACCCTTCGCACAAGGGGATGGGGAGGGAGTGGGCTTTGGTTTTGGCTTTGGGCTGGGGGAAGGGCAAGAACCACGAGCACTGACTGGAGAAAAAAAGAGAATGTTGAGTACAAGAAAGAGGGTAAGCGATTTTAACCTTTTCCAAGCCATCTCTCTCAAATCCTAGGAGCTTCGTGCCTAAACTAGAAGTTAGAGTAATATACTTTGAGAATGGAGAATTTGGAGTGAAGGGTGAGGTTTATAGTGTTTCAAGAGGGCGACTTGGTTGTTTTCAACGTCAGCTTAATTAATAAAATTGAATCATATATCACTTTCATTTTGTGATTTGAGCTGGCTTAGGAGACGATGTTCGTGAAATATGGACGTTTGTGATTATGAGGTGAATATTAGCACACTGCCATGTTACCACTGCTCCTAGCATCAAATTATTCGTTTTGCAACAGCATTTCATATTAAGATGTTTGCATCCCAACCTTTAATTATGGAAGATAATGGAATCGTGAAATCACTTGATCTATCTGTATGTTTCATCCGAGGAGCATTATCAGGCTAATTATTGGACAAAAACGTACAGAATTTAATGTTCACACAATGGGTTGCTTTAATTGTCTTCAACACATGGTAGTTAATACTTAATATATAAGTATCTACTTCGTTTACTTTTATTATCTCATCCAAACTCGGATAATTACAACAACTAACTACTGAAGACAAAAACAGATTTAGGTTCAAAACAACATATAATTACTTCCGTGTTGAAGGCTATCTTGTCAGACCTTCATGTTGATCTTCGGTTTCGTTTTGTTTTGTTTTGTTTTGATTGTGCTATATCCCAATCTTGAATGCATCCTGCATCGTCATGGCATGTTAATCCAAAAGTCATCAAAGACATATCATTCACATTTACCTCGAATTTCAAGATCCCAAAAGAACTTGCAGCTAGACACTGATCATTGTAATGAGCTAATGATCCCAATCCAACACAAGGGATGGTTTCTAGGTTTGCATGTTGTCAATGGAAGTTTTCTAGGCTGAAGAACAATATTAAAATTGTAGGTAAACATTTTATCTCTTCTTTAAGATAAAAAAAATAGTATATTTTGAGGAAATTATATTATCAAGAATATTTTCTTCAGAACAACAACTCTTGTTTAGAATAATTGTTGTTTAAAACAATTGTTGTTTGAAAATAGTTATGTCCAAAATAACTTTATTCATAATAGGGTTTAATTAAAGATCAAAACAACTCTTATTAAAATAATAACGTTTTGAGAATAATTATGTTTAGAATAATCATTATTTAGAATAATTTATATTTAAAAATTATGTTTTTTCAGAAAAGTCATATTTCAAAAAAAAAAATTAGCAGCTTTGAGAAGCTTGTGAATCTCCTCTTTACAAAAATATACTTGTAAAAAATTCATGTTACTTGGGAAAAAGAAGAAGAAAAAATGAATTTCTCGCACAAGTATGACGGATGAGTATTGGGTTCCACCATAGACTCCGTGCTTTCATCTCAAAAGAATTCCATTTACAATAATATACATTGTCATGTCTTGACTGAAACCAGATTTTTCTTTCCACTACAGAAATTACTGAAACTTAATGAAGTCAATATTAATTTTATCTTCAACTTAAAAGCTAAGTGGATCCAGGTAAGGCAGGGCCTTTTTTTTTTTTATCAAAAGAAAAACTAAAAGCAGGTTCCCACGTGGCAGAGGTGGACAACATATATTGTCACCATATGTCTGTAAAACTTGACAGACAATCTTTAGCTTGATTGCAGTTGACAGATGTGATTCAATATATGAGAAGTTTATTGCAAACACAGAATAAACAATCTCTTAATTTGTAGTTTATTCCTTATGATTTCATTGAAATTGTCTTTGTCACACCCATCCTCAATGTCTAAATTTTTTAAATATAATTTAAAAACAAGCATCAATATCCTCAATGTCAAGTTTTACTAAAATCGATTTTTTTTTTTAAAATGAAAAAAGAAAATAAAATATAAACATTTTCAAACAAAATTCACCATCGAAAGTTGAAAAGATTTGACCAAGAAAGTATTGTTTGATCAGATATTGACATTGTGAGCTGCATACAATTTGGTTTTAATTTTTACTTTTGGGGATCAGTTATTAAATTGGATGCTTATATAAGAGATTTCCAGGAAAACTTGTTAGAATCTTGAATATCCAGCCCTCGTTCATATGAGGGGAATATACGACTTTATTAAGAGAGCTTGTTATTAATTAAGCTTCTATCAAACCAACATTTTGTTTTTAAGTATATGATTAGCAACCCGTGAAAGATCTCAACCCACAAATCATTCGAGCCTTCAAAATGGATCCAATTTATTATGTTCCTTCTTTTTTAATTTGGACCCAATTCTATAATACAAACAAATTTACTTTATGTGATATCCGTCTAAACTGCCTGTAAAACTATGACCCACCTTTCATTCAACTAAATTGCATATCCTTTTGTTTTCCATTTTCATTCCATGCCAGTTTTGAAGAAAGCTCGATGAAAGAATAAATCACATTTCACATTTCTATCTATTACAAAAACGTCCACAGATTAGTTATTGCTATCAACAATATATATTGTTGTCTAAATTTGATAGAATAATTTAAAGGAAAAAGCAACTAATTAATAGTTTAAAATTAATAAAATAATATTTTATTTATTAATAAAATATGTTATACGATAATTTACTTTGAGTAACGATTAGTTAAAACTCTCATCTAACACATAAATGATACGAGTTCAAATACTATCATCCTCTCTTCTTTCCTCAATGTTATTATTATCCTAAAATTTAATATTCTTGTATGTCATTCTAGCTCCCATACCAAATCTTCACCTTTCAACTATTTTGAAGATTATTTATTATTTTATTATTTTCATTTAATTCTTTGATTGGCATGTTTCGTTTTAACATCTTTTATGTTGTTGGCTAATTTACAATGAGTTGAATCATTTATATGTAGGTTAATAATTTAGTAATTAAAATAGGATTAAATTTTTATTTAAGAATAATATAAAAATTTAATTAGATCGTTTAAGTTTTTTATTTTTATTAAATTATTTAAGCCTTTCAAGTCAACCTAGTATTATTTTCTATTGTACCCGTATCTTTGAGTTTATTAGAATTGTTATTGTTTGTTTGATGATTCTTCACTAATTGGTCTTAAAGCTTCAACATTACCCTTATTTGCTTTAGATGCTCGATGCTTATTGGATTAATTCCATTAATTTGAATCTAAGCATTATTTGAGGGGTTTTTTTTAGCTAAGGGTTAGATAGACACATTATGGTGGATGAATTGGTACAAGAGGATAAAACACTCTTCTTCATTTTCATGTAAGCTATTGTCTAACATTTTCAAAAATGAAATATCACTTTAAAAAAATGAAAAATTCAAAAGAAATTAAATTATCTATTTGCTAAGAAAAAATAGTTAAATAAATAAAAGATAATTATTCAATTTACTGTCAGTGAAGTAAAAAAACTCTACGTCAAGTTCATGATGATGTCAAATATACTTTTTAATTATTATTTTATTATATCTTAAAATTTAATGGTATCAATCCAAATCTTCACATATGTTTAAGATAATTATTTATAAATAAATAGTAATATTTATTCAATATGAATCCACAAGGAAACAAGGAGTTACCAATGCCAACAACAAATTAATTAGACCTTCAAAACCATGAAAAACACCAAACAGAGAAAGAATTTGCAACAGTGATCAGGGACATTGGAAGCCAGATGGAACTTTCCTTGAGCAGACATTGAGAAGCAAGCTGAGGGAAACTGGGACATTGAGGTTGATGCCTAAAACGTTGGCTTTGATTGCTGTGCAAAGGCAAACAGCAGCTTCAATATCAGCAAGGCCTTTGTTGGGTTTTTGAATAATTTATCCGGAGGAAGTATGAAGCTCAGTGTAAAACTTGAGCAACTACGTAATAAATCCGGATGAAGAATGAAGGAAGATTGAGCTTCAAAAGGCTCGATATTTGCAGGATAAACAAACAGAATTTTACGTGGTGAAAGAAAGAAAAAAATTGAGAGAGTATTTTTCTTGAATGATTTCTATTTAAATTCATTGATTAAAAAAAGATGACATAATGCCAATACATATACCAGTCATAAGCTGGTCAGCTTTAACATTTTTACTATTTTTAGACTTACTTGCACTGCTTGCATATTGCAATTTGCAGATCAACTTGCACAATTAGGTAAGCTGATCTATCAATCTTATCAGCACCCAATTAAATACACTACCTACTTAGTTCTAATTTAACTGAGTTACAAAATATTACTTAAGGTAACAAAATGAAACTGAAATTGAACAGTAGCATCAACTTCAGTAGCTGCATGTACTTTATCCACATAACTTGGACTGTATGTACTTTGTGTGCTGTAAGTGCAGCTTGATCTGCTTCTTCATACTTCATCCGCGTAACTTATGTTGCATGGTATGCTCATTGGTTGCTTTATCTACTGCATGCATGCCAACTTCAACACTCCTCTTTGGCTTGCATGCTGCAAACTCCCATTTTGGCTCTTAAATCTTCAAATTTTGACACACTAAGGGGATTTGTTAGGATATCAGCAAGTTGTTGTTCAGAACTGCAATGAATCAGCTTCACTTCTTGAGCTTGCTCCATCTCTCTAACAAAGTGAAATTTGATCTTGAAGTGTTTTGTTCTCCCATGGAACACTGGATTTTTTGCAATTGCAACAGCAGATTGGTTGTCACAATTGATCTCTGTTGCTTCCCTTTGGTGTTGATTTAAAACGGCCATTATTTTTCTTAGCCAAATGGCTTGGTTAACAGCTCCTGCAGCTGCCACATACTCTGCTTTAGCAGTTGATTGAGCAAAAACAGTTTGCTTCTTTGAACTCCAGCAAAAAATGGCTGAACCAAGGGTGAATAGATACCCCGAGGTACTCTTCATATCATCTATCGATCCAGCCCAATCACTATCAGCATAGCCAATTAATTTCATGTTTTCAGCCTTGGTGAACATTATTCCTTATCTCAGTGTACCTTTAATGTACCTGAGAACTCTTTTGGTAGCTTGAAAGTGCTTTTCATTGCAGCAATGCATGAATCTTGAAAGCAAACTTGCAGCAAACATAATGTCTGGTCTAGTGGCAGTTAAATAGAGTAAACATCCAACTAGACTTCTATAGGTTGATTCACTAACCTTTTCAAAATCACCTTGGCTTGATAGTTTCTCTCCAGCGGCAACTGGTGTACTTGTTGCTTTGCAGTTCAACATGGAGAATTTGTTTAGAATTTTTAAGGCAAAAGCCTTCTAACTTAAGAAGATCCCTTGCTGAGCTTGGGATACTTCCATGCCAATGAAGTAAGACATTTGTCCCAAATCAGACATCTCAAACACTTGTTGCATTTTGTACTTGAAGTCTGTCAGCATTGCTTGGTCTCCTCCTGTTACTAACAAATCATCAACATATAGAGACACTATTAGTTGAGTTTCACTACCTTGCTTTTTCATATACAAAGTAGGTTCACTGATGCTTCTTTCAAATCCAAGGCTAGCTAGATAGCCATCGATCCTGCTATACCATGCTCTTAGAGCCTGTTTCAAGCCATACAAGGCTTTCTTCAGTTTGTACACATTGTCTTCTTCACCAACAATTTTGAAGCCTTCAGGCTGCTCAACATATATCTCTTCTTCGAGGAATCCATTGAGGAAGGCTGATTTCACATCAAGCTGATGGATTTTCCATTGCATTTGTGTTGCTAAGGAAACTAGCAGCCTTATGGTGTCAAGCCTAGCCACTGGTGCAAAGGTTTCAAAGTAGTCAATGCCATACTTTTGGCTGAACCCTTTTACAACCAGCGTTGCTTTCAGTTTGTTCAAGCTTCCATCAGCATTGTGCTTGGCTCTAAACACCCACTTCACTCTAATGGCTTTTCTATTGAGTGGTCTTTCAACTAGCTGTCAGGTCTAATTCTTCTCAATCATACTAATTTTATCAGCCATTGCTTGTTACCAGCCTTAATGAGCTTCAGCTTCTTCAAAGCAGCTTGGTTCAATAACAGCCACATGAGCTCTTTCATAAATCTTAACCAATGGTCTAGTGCCTCTGATTGGTTCATCACCAATGTCTATTTTAGAACCATTTTGATTAGCTTCAGTCTGATCTGTCACCAAAACTTCAGCAGCAGTTTCTGGTTCATTTTTATCCCAGTTCCAGCTTGCCTTCTTATCGAATACAACATCTCTGCTCACAAAGACCTTGTTTGTTGAAGGATCAAGTATCCTACAACCCTTCTTGATACTACTGTAGCCTACCAGAATACCAGGTTGAGCTTTCTTAGCAAGCTTGTCTCTTTTTGCTGCTGGAACATGAGCATAACATACACATCCAAAGACTCTTAAGTAAGCCAGTGATGGTTTGAACCTGAACCAGGCCTCGAATGGAGTTTTCTGAGCCAAAGCCATGGTTGGGAGCCTGTTTTGAAGGTAAACTATAGTGTTGACTGCTTTTGCCCAAAATGTCTTAGGCAAATTTCTTTCAAACATTAGGCACCTAGCCATATCTATCAAGCTTCTGTTCTTTCTTTCACTTACACCATTTTTTTGAGGTGTATAAGTGTTGGTGAGCTGGTGTTTGATGCCTGCTTCATCACAAAACGTATGTAACCCGGATGAAGTATACCCAGTCCCATTATCAGACCTCAATGTCTTTAACTTGCAACCTGTTTTAGTCTCTGCTGCAACTTCAAACTTCAAAAATATTGAAGCCACTTCTGATTTTTGTTTCAAAAAATAAATCCAGCAATATCTCGAGTAATCATCAATGAATAAGATGAAATACCTACTGCCATTCAGCGATTGAGTCTTGATTGGACCACACACATCAGTGTGTACCAGTTGCAGTCTTTCAAAAGCTCTCCAAGCTTTGTTTGTAGGAAATGGTAGTCTAGCTTGTTTTCCTAGCTGACATACTTCACAAACTTCTTCCTTTTCAATTGAGTTAGTGAAGTTTTCAACCAAATCTTCTTTGGTTAGCTGAGCCATTGAGTTGTAGTTGACATGGCCAAGTGCCACAACTTGGATTCATCCTGAGCAACTGTGTAAGCACTGTCTGTGCCCTTGTTCCAGTCCACCACAAAGCTCTTGTCAGCCATGGTCACTTTCATGATCTTGAATCCATTTGGATCACTGATTAGGCACTCCTTACCTTTGAACACCACAGAGTAGCCCTTTTTCTAGCAACTGAGCTATACTGAGTAGGTTTCTATCTATTTCAGGCACCAAAAGTGCATTTGAAACAAGTTTGGTACCTGTAGGAGTGTCAATCAGCACATCTCCTTTGCCTTCTACTTTGATGAAGTGTCTATTTCCAACATTCACCCTTGTTTTGAAGCTTCTGTCAATTGTCTTGAAGATAGCAGCATCCGGAGTCATGTGGTTAGTACATCCACTGTCAATCAACCAACTTTTTGTGGCTTTTCTTTTGGTAGATGAGCAAAGAGACAGGAAAGACTCGTTCTTCTTGATCACTTTCTTCTTCTGCCACTTGAGCTTCAACTCTTGGCTGTTGAGGTTGATTTGACCTTTGTTTGCCTTTGTTTTTGCAAACTTTTTCTGTATGGCCCATCTTTTTGTAGATTTTGCACTGCATATCAGGCCTAAACCAACATACTTCACCCAGATGACTTAGCCTTTTGCAGTGTGGGCAAGATGGATATTTTCTTGCACCATCTGTTCTAGGCTTATCTTTCTAGGTTTTCTTCCCATTGTATCTAGAGGAGTTTGAGGCTGGTTTGGTTTTGGCTTGGAAGGCACCTTCTTGATGCTCCTCTAGTCTACTTGCTCTCCTTTGCTCTTGAGCATAAAGAGCATTGATCAGCTCTGTCAATGAAATCCTGGTCAGGTCCCTCGAGTCTTATACCTTTTAGGTAAGGTTGAGATCACCTTCTCCACAATTCTTGCTTTACTAAATTATTCTCCAAGTAGCCTTATGCTGTTTACTACAGTCATGATTCTGTCTGAGTATTGCTTTACTGTTTCTTCTTCCTTCATCTTCAAGTTTTCAAAGTCCCTTCTTAAATCTAGTAGCTATTGCTGTCTTGTTCTTTCAGTCCCTTGGAACTCCTCCTTTAGCTTATCCAAGGCTTGCTTTGGTGACTTACAAGCCATAATTCTTGTGAAAATCACATCAGACACACTATTTTGGATGCAAGATATGGCTTTGTGCCTTTTGGTTCTTTCATCTGAATGTTATCTGATCTGAGCCACTGTTGGGTTAGCTCTTAGAGGTACTGGTTCAGCTTCTGAGTTGATAACTTCCCACAAATCGAATGCCTGCAAGTAGGTCTTCATTTTCACTACCCAAATGTGGTAGCCCTCTCCATTGAAGATTGGTGGTGGCACTGGTAAGAATCCTGAGGAAGACATAGTTTTAAGGATTGAAATATGACAGGTCCACTAAGAATTTGCCTCTAAATACCAATTGTTGGGTTTTTGAATAATTTACCCGGAGGAAGTATGAAGCTCAGTGTAAAACTTGAGTAACAACGTAATAAATCCGGATGAAGAAGGAAGGAAGATTGAGCTTCAAAAGGCTCAATATTTGCAGGATAAACAAACAGAATTTTACGTGGTGAAAGAAAGCAAAAAATTGAGAGAGTATTTTTCTTGAATGATTTCTATTAAAATTCATTAATTACATAATGCCAATACATATACCAGTCATAAGTTGGTCAGCTTTAACATTTTTACTTTTTTTAGACTTACTTACACCGCTTGCATATTGCAATTTGCAGATCAACTTGCACAATTAGGTAAGTTGATTTATCAATCTTATCAATACCCAATTAAATATACTACCTACTTAGTTCTAATTTAACTGAGTTACAAAATATTACTTAAGGTAACAAAATGAAATTGAAATTGAACAGTAGCATCAACTTCAGTAGCTGCATGTACTTCATCCACATAACTTGGACTGTATGTACTTTGTGTGCTGTAAGTGCAGCTTGATCTGCTTCTTCATACTTCATCCGCATAACTTATGTTACATGGTCTGCTCTTTGGTTGCATTATCTACTGCATGCATGCCAACTTTAATAGCCTTGAAGAAGGGAGCAACATGGCTGCACTGGGGGTGAACCAATAATGACATTGACTAAACCAAGCACATTTGCACATACACCTAATTTAAGGGCATCTCTAGGTCATTTGCCTTTTGTAGAAGGAGATGGGAACGGTGTGGGCTTTGGTTTTGGTTTTAAGGAAGGGCAAGAAGCACAAGCACTGACAAGAGAAAAGAAGAGAATGTTGAGTGTAAAAAAGAGGGCAAGTGATGCTGATCTTTTCGAAGCCATCTCTCTCAAACCCTAGGAGCTTCTTGCCTAATGTAAAAATGAAAGAGTTGTATAGCTTGAGGATGGAGAATTTGGAGCGAAGATAGGGGATTTTATAGTGTTTGAAGAGGGAAACTTGGTTGTTTTATAACGTAAGATTAATTATTAAAGTTGTTCCATAAATCCATTTAACATTTGCGATTTGAGCTGGCCAAGACAGAAGAATTTCATGAATAACTTCGGATGTTTGTGATTGTGAGGTGGAGATTAGCATGTTGCCATGTTACCACTGCTATGCTTTGCTCCTAGCATCAAATTATACGATTTGCACAGTAGTTCATAAGTGACACCAAAATATTAGCAAATGTTTGCATCCCAACCTCTAATTTTATCTATACTAGAAAATGAAACCTTCAAGTCAATCAATTTATCTATACTAGAAATTTTATCACATGTTTATGGTGTAAAAATTATATATTTAAAATATAAGAGTGTATTTAAAATAACATAAAATAAATAATAAAATGTATGATTTAAAACTAATTAATAATAACATGTACAATATGTACGATATTAAAATAAAAATTAGATTTAAATATATAATTGTTTTATGATAAAGCATTGGTTGAGTGGTAAAGTTAAAGTTTATCAACCAAAGGCATGGGTGTAAATTATTTTTGGGTTTTTAAAATATGAAAATGACTAAAACACCCTAAAATAATAGAAATTATTTTAAATAAATAAGAGTATTTTTGTAATTTTTCTAATCGAATCGGCACTTAGTTGACTCCTATCAATTTTGTTAAGGGTTTAAACATTAATACTATAAGTACAACTATATAATTTATAGAGATAATAAAGTATGCATAATAAAATTAAAATATATAAAATATTTTATGATAAAATATTGATTAAGTGGTAAATTAAAATTTTATTGACTTATGGTTCAAATCCCACCATATACAAATTATTTATTATTTTAAAAAATAAAAAGACTAAAATACCTAGAATAATATTATTTATTTTAAGTACGAAAAGATATTTTCAAAATTTCCTAACTAAATTGATGTTCAATTAACTCGTTATATCAACATAATCAGAAATTTAAATATATAATAATATAAATGGTCTATCTAGCTAATTCTTTGGACAAATAATACAAATTTTAAAGTTCAAAATAGATAGTAAATAGTGTAACTAGAATGATAGCAAATCAAATATTTACTTTTTTTTAAATTACTAAAATTCGTGAATTTTTAAAATTTATTTACAAATTATGTGAGTATTATCATCCAAATTCAATATCACTATTTGTTGGATATTCAAAACTGAAAAAAATTTGACTTTAACATTTCCAATTATATATTGGATATCGAATTTGTAAGAATATGACCTTAATAATATAACTCACCTAGATGTGGTAGATTTTTTAGAATCATTAGAAAAGCTGATGTTATTTTGACATTTTTATGTTATTTTAAATATGTCTTTTTTTTTTATGTAAAGAATAATTTATATATTTAATAAATATTTGTAATATTTCTCATATTATATTTTGTTTATTGTTATGAAGAATATTAATATTCAACAAAATTTCGTTGGACCCAAAATCAACGGAGACATGTATCTTGTAAATATTGCTATAACACATACGATACTCAAAGATAAAAAAATATTTTTCTTATTTGATAATAAGTGATACCCATGTTAATACAATATTAGGTAGTTCAAAACTTATTGAAGGCTCTGGAAGAGCTATTATATTATTACCTAAATGTACAAAATTTTTCATTGCTGATGCTTTATATTCCACTAATTCTCAAATAAATTTATTAAGTTTTAAAGATATTCGTCTTAATGGATATCATATTGAGACTATGAATGAGAAAAATATGAATATCTATATATTACAAATGTTGAATATGGAAAGAAATATGTTGGAAAGGCTACTTGTTTTTTTATCAGGTTTATATTATACGCATGTTAGTGCAATTAAGACACGTGTTACTACAAACCAGAAGTTTGTAGCACCACATACTTTTACTATTTGGCGTGACCAATTAAGCCATCCCGAATCTATTATGATGCGAAGAATCATCGAGAATTCAATTAAACACCCATTAAAGAACCAAAAGATTCTTGAATTCAAGGATTTATCTTGTGTTGCTTGCTCTCAAGGAAAATTGATTATTAGACCATCACTAGTTAAAGTTGGGATTAAATCTCACATATTTCTAGAACGTATTCAATATGATCTATGTGGGTCCATTCATCCACCATGTGGACTATTCAGATATTTTATGGTATTAATAGATGCATCTAGTAGGTGGTCACATATGTGTTTATTATTGACTCACAACCTGGCGTTTACGAGACTATTCATCTTGATAATGCTAGTCAGTTTACATCCCAAGCTTTTAATAATTATTGTATGCCAATTGGGATAAAAACTGGACATCTTGTAGCTCATTTTCACACACAAAATGGTTTAGTTGAATCATTTATCAAACGACTCCAATTAATAGCTCGACCATTGCTTATAAGAACAAAATTCCTATTACAGCTTGAGGATATGCTATTTTGCATGTAGCAAAACTTG